>NC_143399.1:29056498-29356498 GCF_052110815.1 Crocodylus siamensis
AACAAAGTACTGGCAGCCCTGCGCCACTGCCCTGTACCCCCTGGGGCCTTCCCAAGTACCCCCAGAGGAATGTGTACACCTGGTTGACAACCCCTGTCTTTAAAAACTTTAATATCAGTCTGGATTATTTAGTCACTTGGCCAGTTTTTGGAAAATCTAACCAACTAAGAACTTATTCTGGTTTAGCCCACCCAGAGTACCAGCAGTCTTGCAGGACAGAGGAAAGAGAGTTAAACATATTCTTGGTTACTTAAAAACACATCAAGCGGAAAATGGACATTAAATCTGATACTGAAGTTCAAGTTTGTATTATGCCTTGATTTTTACGGAAATGTTTAAAGAGAATCTTGAGTTGTAACTCCACGCTGGTGAAATGGTAGTAGATAAATGGAGTAAAAAAGATAGTGAATGGGTGGCAATCTTACAGCTTTTCTGCGGAAAAGTTACCCATATTTTCTCGTATACAACACAGCCCAGAATATAATATACACCTTGTTTTTTTGAAAGACAGCATAAAGGAGAAAATATTTTTCCTGAGTTACAGCTGCCCAGAGCAGGGACAAAGCCTAATCTTCAGCGGTCTCGCCCACCCTTTCCTGCTTAACTGAAACTCTAGCTATATTGAGATAGTCCTCCTTGGGTGAATCTAGGATTTTGAAATGGGCTAAAGAGTCTCCAGGTCTGTGAAAGAGGAGGAGGGAGACCAGATCAGCTAGCAGATAAGATAGCCCTAAGAAAGGTTAGCTTTATTAGTGTAACATAAAGACCACTAAAAAGGAAAGATGTTAGTTAACACTTTTGGAGTCAAGGACAATGATCCATTAAAGCAACTGGCTCCCTCAGCTGCCTCGATAGTAATGCCACAACTGCTGCACTTTACAGCAGGAAGCAAAGCAGGTGCTTCTATCCCAGGCTGAAAATCAGCTAACATGCTTAATATATGCACCCTTATTTTGGGTTTCTGATTTTGCAGGAAAAGGTGTATGTTTATATATGAGAGAATACAGTAATTTTGAAGAGTCTAATGTTCAGTTAAAATCTAATCTGGAGATACTCAGTGTACAAATTAACTATTCTTCATCCACAGTAAATCAAACTCTTCAACACTTCCTACATAAATGCTTTACTTGGTACCCAGAAGATTTTTTGGCCTATTTTCTAAAATCAGAGTGCATTTGATTTACTTTTTATAATATCAGTAAAAGCCTCCTGTAGACATGTGCTCAATTTTGAAGTAATCATGAACATGTATATAAACATGGAAAATAGAAATTGGTATTAAAAATCATTTTTGTTCAGGAAAGTACACTTAATTTCCTCATAAACATGAGACGGACTGTATTAAACAAGCCCATGACATTTACACCCTTTAGTTCTGTAGAAAGATAACTTGACTTACTTTTGATGGTTTCAAACTGCAAAATGTTAGATTCTTTACTCTGAGCAAGTCGGAATAGAGGGAGCTGTTTCAAACCCATCTTTAATGAAAAGCAGAAAAGTGTACTACTTACCCTGGAATTTTTTAAACCACAGATCTAAAAAAGAAACAACTCTCCGGAGTTAGCAGGCCTTCTCCCTGGAGCTGGTTCTCTCTCTTGCTAGATTGTAAAATCTTTGCTTCTCTTACTATGGAGAATGATCAAAGTCATTTTTGCCTGTAGAGAAGAATCCTGTGATTGTTCCCTGTGAGTTAACAGAATGATTTTCTTTGGATGAAATCAGATGAGGCTGTGCAGATGCATTAAAGGTGGAGGAGGTAGCTCAAGTTTTGCTTAAGGGACAACTTAGTCTGCAGTATCAACTCTGTTTCATACATTTTATTGTATTTACTCATATACCACCCCCTGAAATTGGGACATGTGTCTTAAGTGGAGAGGTTGACTTTTCCACAGGAATGGAAGCATAGAGACACTGGAATGGCTACCAGGGGCTATGCTGCTCTTTCGGCCAGCAGGCAGCAGGGGCAAGGTCCACTTTTTAGCATCTGAGCTGGAGTTTGAACCCTCTTACACCCTCTGCTAAATTGATGGTAGCTTTTGACTGAGCAACCAGAAGACCAAAAACTATAGCTTTTGTCTGAGCAGTTAGGGGAGGGGGAAGTGAGCTGAAGATGAGGCTCTGTCCCTGCTTCATGAAATTAGCTTTTGGCCATGACTCTAGAAGGATTTTTTTTCATTGTACCTTCCTAGGACAACTTGTATGTCTTTAGTTGGGGGCATGTGGTATGTGAGGAAATGCAATGATTGATTTAACTTCATGATTTTGAAAAAATCCCATTTTGCATTTTCTTAAGTAGCCATTTAGAAACATTTATAAACCGAGTATGTAGATGAAGAAAAACATGAACACATCTGTCTTGGTGATTTATCACTTTATCCAAGTACTTAACACTTTAATGTTAAGTGAATGATTTGGTAAATTATGATCCTGTTTGTAAATTCATTCTAATACTGCTCTTGATCTACAGTAATGTATTTCTGAAACTTTTTTTAGATGCTAGAATAGAAGAATTTGTCTATGAAAAGTTGGACCGCAAAGCACCAAGTCGTATGAATAATCCAGAATTACTGGGCCAATATATGATAGATGCTGGGAATGAATTTGGCCCAGGGACAGCATATGGTAAGAAGATGGCTCTTGTGTCATAAACCAAATGCACAGCCTTGTGCAAGAAAATACCCAATGTAGAGTGAGAGACATTTTCTATTCCTTCTAATAAACATGTGCAAAAGTTGTCAATTTTTTAACAGTTTGACATTTTTCAAAAACATCTGAGTTCTTAACCCAGACTGAGGGTAAATTCCATTACAACAGCTGTTGGAGCCACAATTCCACCTTTTTGTGGATGCATAACTTTTTACTGCCTGAACTGTTAGCTCTAGAATTTGGTCTCTCTATGAATCTTTAGCTGTAAGGGTAAAGTGTAGTTACTTTCTAATGCGTGGATAAAATATTTTATTTGATAAAATATTTATTTTACTGCCTTTCACATGTTCTGCAAAGTAGGAGTTCTTATAAAAAAGACAACCTTGATTTAAATCTCACTGGAATTTCACAGTAACTTTCCTAAAATCAAATTGAACCTTTCTGCAAAAGGCTAGCTCTCTAATGTATGTCTTTTATAATCAATAACTTTCTCCCACTCTGCAAGTGCTTACCTGTGCAGCATTGCTACATTAGTTATTAAAGTTGGATCTCTGAAAATATTCGAAGTACAGGTTTTGCATTACCTGCGACTCTAAAACAACTCTTTAAACTGGCGTAACGGTTACTTTTAACCAACCAAAAATGCATAAATATATAGTTGCCAGGGTGCACAAATTACAAAGCCTGGTAGTTGTCATTTCAGAACACAACGAGATGAAGCAAGTAAATGGCAGGGGGAGAGGAACCCTGTTTTGTGAGGAATGAATTCTTTGTCTCAGAGTAGTAATTTCCTCAGAAAGGAAAGAACAACACATAAACTTCCAAAATAAAAGTGTCTTGGCAAAAAGTAAGACAACCATTACTAATTTTGTGGGGGGGGTTTTGTTTTTGTTTTATTTGTTGTTTTACATTACGGAAGTGACAAACCAGCTGCAAATGCCTGATCATCTCATCTTTTCCCATATTAATAAGGTCCAAAGTTTGCTGGTCTTCATCCTTTTCAAAAATAAGTCATTCAAACTAATGTATCTAATTCTTTACAGGCAGATGTTGCCCTCTTACTTTACAGCTTGCTGTAATGCTTTTAAATCGGGAAAGTATAATTGGCATATTATATTGTGTTATCTGCTCTTAAGCGAGTGTTACTATATGAGTGTTGAATATGCTGAAAAGTTAATGAAGGTGGGAAACAGGTGTTGATCAACACTCATGGGAAAGTTGCATGTACCGTAAGAGTGTATAAAACAAATTGGGAATGGTAAGAAGGGAAGGATAATGAAGACTTTATTACAGGATATTTTAACAAAATTCTAATTTAATTACGTTGTTGGACTAAATTAAGCTTCTGTAACAGTTGTTGTCAGGCTTAATAATAATCTTCAATTAAAGTACAATTCTAAATTGTCTTCTAAACTAGATTGTATTTAGAATTTAAAAGCTTTCCAACAGTTGACTTGACCAGTAAGTAAAAATTTAAAGTGCTTGAGTACTCCATCAGACTTTGCAGGGGACTGCTTTTGGATTAAACTATAACACTGAGAAGTGAATGAAACAGATACTTAAGATAGGACTGCTGTAGATAGCTAGGTACTATCACCATAATTTTGCTAACTATTCACATTTAAAATCTAACAATGAATATGGTTTTTATGGTTCATCATCACTAACCCTGCCAAAGAAACAAATGAAAGACATCATGGATGCCTACCCCACTCAAAACACTTACAGCTGACTAACTACTTTATAGTGTGCGCCCAGGACCACTGCAACATCTATATAACCAGAACCATGACCAGCACAACTGCTGGATGGATCATTGTTTGATACGTTCTGTCATGTCTATATGTATTACCCTAAAATGACATAAGAAGCAACCAAGAGGCTCAAATATCAAACACCAGTACTTGAAAGAGCCTACTAATGGTGATAATCTCCAGCAGTGCCTCAGTGAGAAACTACCTGACGTCCCTCATGATCTTGACAGTAATGATCAGTGGAATAGCCTCAAGAAAGACATCTTGAGGCATTTGAAGAATAGCCAGGCTTCTCCACAAAGAAACATCAAGAGTGGTTAGATGAGAATGACAGGAAAGTTCAAATTCCCATGAGAGCCTTCAAAGCTTTTCAGAATGACATCAATTTCAAACAGAAGCAATATATTTATGGACACATTTAAAATTGAGAACCAGAAGACAATTCAAGAGCATGAGGAAAAAGTGGAAGGACAAAGCAAAAAATATTTTTTGACTGTGCTGACAGCAATAACCTAGGTAGTTTCTTCAGCACAACCAAAGCCATCTATGTGCCAAGCACACAAGGAGCCATCCCTCCGAGGTCCAGGAATGGAAGAATATAACTTAAACACAGCTTCACTATCAGCGCACAGTGGAAGGATTACTTCCAAGAGCTCCTCAAGAGAGGTTCTTATGTTGAATACAATCCCATCAAAGCCATTCTATAACGTTAAGGACAACCTTGCAGATTCATCAATCTTTCAAGAGGCCTTGAAGGCTATTAAACAGATAAAGAACAACAAAGCATGTGGTCCTGATGAAATGCCAGCTGGAATTTGTGTGATTTGGAAAAAAAACTCTCTCTCACCAACTGTACATCGTTGTTCTGAAAAACTGGAAACATAAAGAGATTCCCAGTGACTTGAGATGCCAGAATCACTACCATATTTGAAAAAGGAGATACTTGCTGCAATCCTGTCTATTGTGGTATTCCATTCCTGTCCATAGCTGGGAGGGACCTTACCGGTGTTCTTTTCAGTAAACTTACTTTGCTTGCAGAGGAGATTTTACTGAAGTCCCAATGTGGTTTCAGACCGCTCAGTGGTACAGTAGATACGGTCTTTGTTCCTAAATAGCTGCAGAAGAAGTGTTGCGAGCAACACTGAGATCTTTATATCGGCTTCATTGGCCTGACTGAGGCCTCTGATTCAATCAACAGAGAGATTCTGTGAAAGATCCTGATGAGATTTGTATGCCCGCCAAGAGTTGTTACTGTCATCCGACTTCTTCATGACAACATGACAGTAACTGTCCTAAGCAATGTCTCAGAAACAGACCTCTTCACTAGTAAAGCAAACACTCTGTATTGCAGCTATTCCAGGTCTCGTTGCTGATGGACTTCCATCTGGAGTAAACATCCAGTACCATATAGATAGAAATCTTTAACGTTGATGGGTTACATTCCAAATCCAAGATAACCAACACCTCCATTACTGATCTTCAGTATGCTGATGATTGTGCAGTGTGTGCGTACTCAACTGAAGAGCTCCAGGTCACTCTTGATTGCTTCTGTGAAGCATACGAAAAGTTGGGCTCACTGTCCGTGTCATCAAAACAAAGAGACTGTCGCGGGGCACTCCCGCGCCCCGCTCCTAAGGAGAGACCAGGAAGAGGAGAGGCCTGAAGCAACACAGATGGGGGTTGCTAGGGCAACCAGGCAGGTCATGTGGCCCAGAGAGGGGCAGGGCCAGGCCCTTATAAACAGCTAGGCCAAAGCCTAGGGAGCAGTTCCCTTCTGGCTGCCGCAGGAGCAGGAGCTCTGCGGCTGAGCTGAGCAGCCTTGCCACCCTAACCGGCTGCGATGATGTAGGGAACAAGATCACCCTGACTGCAGGTAGGACTGAGAGCCCGGTAGGGCTTGGAGTTACGGATAGGCGTGTGGAGCCTCGGTTTAGGTTGGAGCCAGAGGGCTTAACTTTGAGTTGCAGTTTACACCGGAGGACCGGGTGAGGCTGTAGGGGAGCGAGGAGGCCTCAGCGGGGCTCCCCAGCAGTTTGGGGGCTCCGGGTGCCCAGTAGGGGCACGGTGCCAGGGGGGCACAACGGTGGTGCCGGAGTGGCACAGAGCACGGGGTTGGATCCCGGCCCGGAAGGGTGACGAGAAAAGACCCAAGGAAAGGGTCAAGGGGGCCAGGCACGGCTAAGGCCACCTGAGCCCCAAGCGGGGGCCAGGCACGGCTAAGGCCACCTGAGCCCCAGGCCCGCAGAGGGCGCGGCGCGGAGAGCGCGGTACACAGGCCCCAGAGAGGGCGAGGCCCGCGGAGAGCGCGGTACACAGGCCCCAGAGAGGGCGAGGCCCGCAGAGGGCGCGGCGCGGTGAGCGCGATACAGGCCCCAGAGAGGGCGAGGCCCGCAGAGGGCGCGGCGCGGAGAGCGCGGGACAGGCCCCAGGGAGGGCGAGGCCCAGAGAGGGCGCAGCGCGGAGAGCGCGATACAGGCCCCAGAGAGGGCGAGGCCCGGAGAGGGCGCAGCGCGGAGAGCGCGATACAGGCCCCAGAGAGGGCGAGGCCCGGAGAGGGCGCAGAACAGGAAGGGGACCAGACAACGTCCCCCGGGACAGCTGCGAGGCTTGGGGCGTGCTAAAGGGGAGGTTTTGGAGGCACGCATTTGCCCATAAGGCTGGGGGAGAGGACCCCACTTTGGAGCGGTAGTGATACCATTGCGGTGCCGTTAGGTGCGAGTAGGCAGCCTCCCATACTGAACCGATAAGATCTAAGACGTGGCGGGCGAGTAGAGGGTGTCAGACCACCCTAATTGGCACGGCAAAGGGGCGCTCGCGAGCTCACGGCCGCTCGCGGGGCCATCCGTGACAGAGACTTTTACCAACCTACTCTGAACCAGCCAGCTGCTCCTCATATTACAACTGTAGGGCAATTCTTCAGGAACTTTGAGCATTTCCATTACCTGGGAAGCCACTTTGGCTAAAACATAAACGTAGACAGTGTTCAACATTGGATGCCTTTAGAAGTCTCCAGAATCCTGTCTTGGATGATAATGACATCAGGACCTAAACCAAACTTCTTGTGTGCCTGGCTGTTGTCATCCCTACCCTGTGTATGGTATGATACTTGGATGACATATCAGAAACCCCTAAAAGCTTTGGAACATTACCATCAGTAATGTCTTTGGAAAAACTTACATAATAATTGGAAGGACAGGCGAATGAATGCCAGCATTCTGGCTCATGTAAACAACACCAGCATTGGAGCTGTGTTTGTATAGCAGCAGCTCCAGTGGACAGGACATATCATAAGGAAGCCTGACAGTATGCTTCTGAAACAGGCCCTATACTCCCAACTCACAGATGGTCATTGCTCAAGAGGCATGCAAAAGAAGAGATTTAAGGACACCTTCAAGGACAATCTGAAGAAATGTGATATCAACATGTGATATAAACCTGGGAGACTCAAGCACTGAATTGTTCCTGGTGGCACCATGATATATGGCAAAGTATCAGTTGTTTTGGTTAGACTCTCTTCACTATGCAGGCAGATAAATGAAAGCATCTCAAAGGAAAAGAGCTACAACCTGATATCACCAGGATAGTTTGGGAAATAAGGGTCATATCTGCCACATCTGCAGCTAAATATGCAGCTCTTGGATCCACCCCGTCAGTCATGTACAGACTCACTGATCAAACTTCCCTATATACTGGAAAACTGTTACCCTTGTGTCATGTGACTGATGATGATGAACTAGTCCCATTTAAGACCTAACAATGAATATGTCTTTTACTTACTTTAAAGTAAATGTAACTGGAAAGTAACTGTTCGTACTTCATAAAATACTGTTCCTTTTGGTTACTGGTTAGTTTTCAAACTTCTGGCTTAAGTTCCTGTTCTTAGGAGCCTGTTTGTTAACCACATACAGGAACAACTGGACAACAGATATCTCTTTTTATTTTTCAGGAAATGCACTCATCAAATGTGGGGAAACACAAAAGCGAATTGGAACTGCAGACAGAGAACTAATACAAACATCTGCTATAAACTTTCTCACTCCACTAAGAAATTTTATTGAAGGGGACTACAAAACAATTGCTGTAAGTTGAGAAATGTGCTTCCTTTTATATATCTCAATATTTCTCAATATAAATACTTAAGTGGAAGTGGGGATAGTTAAATTTCAGCTTTGGGCACTTGAAGCTTTTAAAAACATGAGTATATTTTAAAGCAGACTTAAAAAAGCAAGCAAAACAGTGTTTTATAAAAGCAAATATGTTGTGAACACCTGCCACATTCACTAAGTTTAAAAGTTCAGTTTTATGTGGTACATTAGGAATACAGTCTCAAGTAAGTGGCTTAGCAATGCTTGGGTATTGCAGACTCATAATTACCCTGATTATGTAACCTAACTGATTTTCCTAAACTTATAGAAAGAAAGAAAGCTACTGCAAAACAAGAGACTAGATTTGGATGCAGCGAAAACCAGACTGAAGAAGGCAAAGGTTGCAGAAGCTAGAGCTGCAGTAAGTAGACTATTGTTAATATTTGGAAAAAAAAGTACACATAGGCTTGCCTTAACTCTCCAAAAACAGACCTTTCTCATCCTATATTAACTGATTGGGCACATCTAGACAAGATGTTTACTGCAAAATAGACTTATTAGCTGCGCAGTAAACATCTTGGCATGTACACATGCCCCTGTTAGGCTGGGGTAAACTGATTTACTCTGCAGCAAGATATTACTTGTAAATACAAAGTACAGCCTGGCAGCCTGACACCCCCCTGGCTCACTGCCAGCCAGGGCTGCTGTGATCCAGCTCAACATGCTGCGCTCTTGGGCACATACTCAAACAGCAGTAAACTCTGGAGTTTATTGCTTTGTATTAATTGCATGTGTAGATGCATCTAGTATGTAGTTTTGTTTTGTTTTGGTTTTCACTTGGCCAGAAATGCCTAAGTGGCACATGATGGAGGAAAATGGAACAGTGCTAACTGGTGTTTAAATTTATTCCCTAACTTTTTTTCACAATGCAACTTGACAGACATTTGTATAGCATCTCTTCTATCCTAAAGCATTTTATTGTAACACCTTTTGAATACAAAGAATTGTGAATGAACTTCTTCACATAGTACTGTTCAGGGTGTTGGTGGTGGTTTTGGGGTTCCAAACTTCAAGAATAGCTTGTATTGTGGTTGCTTTTTGTGGGAGTATAGATTTTGTGGGAGTATAAACAGATCAGTTGCAAGTGAGAGTGAACCATTAGGTGAAACTGTGATGTATGTTAAACTACATGCAGTACCACATTTCCATATTGTCTTGTTCTTTGCTGTGTTTTGTTAGAATCTTGCATAACTTCAGGAAAAATATGAAAATCATTTTTGTACCTTCTTTTTTTAAAATACAAATGGCTTGCTACTGTAAGTCTGGCAGTATATTCGTCGCGCTACATAGCTCAAGGACTGGCCACTTTTAGAACAGTTGCTTTGGAAAACTTTAGCGTAGTTATTACTTTGAGTTATACTGGGATTTGCTTACACTCATTAGTTTTCTCCCCATCAGAAAAAACTAGGTATTAGCTGACTTCACGTAGGAGATCGAGTTACTTTGCAGTTGCTGCTTCACAGCCACTCTTACAAAAATCTACTTACCCTTTAAACATTTCACTACCAAATGGTGTGTAGTGCTGGTGGATCATGCCACTTAACATCTTAACTGTGTTATCATTTCTACCTGTACTTCAATTCTAATCCTGTGTCTAGCAGCTGTGTCAAACCAGTAAATATTAGTGCTCAAAATGAAGAAAGGGTTTGGGTTTTAAGCTGAGACCAGAGGTTCTCAACTTCATTAGATTCAAGGCACCCTTCAAAAATGCCAGCTCTTTGTTTTCAGTTGTTTTTTTGACTATGGAAAAATAAAAGAGAAATTCTTAGATTGCAAAGAGCTTGGAAAGACCATGCTGAGTTAAAACGTTTTTGATGCTCTAGATTTTGATTTGAAATTCCTTGGTTTTTCTTACGAACCATGTAGGTGTTTGCACATCTAGCAGTGTTAGAATTGTGCCACCCCACAGCACTTGTAAGGGTCTTGCAGCACCCCAGGATGTTACTACATAACCCTGGGTGAGACTCACTGGTATAGACATAAGGGGCGTGTCCACGCATGCAGTCACGTGTGCTTGTAGCAATTCAAGTAGAAGCGGCAAAAAATCGAGCTGGGGATTTTTGCCTCAGTGCACATGCCTGGAAATGGACGTTGGTGTGGAGCAAGTTGTGTACTTGGGGCAAAATGACCTGCCCAGCTCCTCCCAGATCTGCAAGCAGGGGGAGCTAGAGCCTGGGGCCAGCACCTGTGCTGGCCCCAGCAGTATAAAAGCCTGCCCTGGTGAGCAGCTAAGGGCTACTTACCCTCGGGAGCTTCTGAGGCCCAGCCAGTTGGTGTCCAGGGGTACTACCCCTTGTGCCAGCTGGACTACTAAAGCAGCCCTTACCTAGAGTGGCCCCTGTCCCCTCTACCCACTGTAGCAGTCTGGCAGTGGAGGTTGCTGCCTGTCTGTAACACCTGCGACAGCATCCACCCCCTTTGACCTGTGGCTCTGTGGCTGCATGCCTGCCAGACCTGGATGGGATGCCCCTGTTCTGCTATCTGGGCAGCTATTGCCCAGAAAATATGCTTCTTCCAGTGGCCTGCTCTGAACAGTCAAAGTGTGTCTTTTTGGGTCCAAATGGCCAACAGGTCAGCCACCTCCTCTGCCCTCCCACTAGGTCTCCAGTGCTGGCCCTGGCCAGGCTTCTCTGCCTGCGTCTTGCTACTTGTCTAACCAGCAGAGATCCTAGTGTTCCCTGTTTAAAAATTGCAAATTCTGTGGTAAGAAATCCAAATCCTTTCATTAAAATACCCAAAACAGTGTTCTTCTGCTACTAAAACGAAATGCCACTATATATAGAGAGATCAGTTGAGCAATGTTTTATTGATACATTTACAAGTTTAAAGCAATTTGGAAGCCTACCGGTGCCTCAGTTATCAGAATAAAATAAATTCTAAATATCTATACACTTTGGCATTTACTTTTGGCTTTTTGTCATAGAAAAATCAGAGCTGCTCCTATCCCCTTTGCTCACCAGGATGTGCAGCTGATATGCTCACTAATATGCCTTGCCGCTTACTCACAGTGTGTCCCCTGCCCCAGTCTCCTCGCTACTGACTCCCAGGGCCAGGTATCTGGTGAGGGGTTTGTAGGAGTTGTTTGGGGGTGTGGGGTTTGTGGGTGGATTGTGGGGGGACTGTTGATGTGAAGAGATGTATGGTGAGACTGCACAGGAGGGGTGGGTTCCCTGGCCCCCACAGGGTGCAGCCCCCCCCAGCTCACGGACTGCCCCCCCCAACAGGGCCCATAGGCCCCACCCCCCAGGACTACAGCCCACTGCACAGGGACTGCAGGTCCCAGAACCCTCCCCCAGCCCCGGAGGACCCACAGCTCACCAGCAGCAGCAGCAGCCATCAAGGTGCTCGGGGCCTCCTGGCACAGCCCCTCCACGCAGTACAGGGCAGTACGGCTTGGCCCTGGCTGTCTGACACCTGGTGCTGCCTCTGCCACATCGCATAAGTGTGGCCCATCTTGGTATGGCGCCGTAGGTCTTCAGGCAGCGCTGGGCTGCTTGGGCTGTCACCTGGAGCCCCAAACTGCTCGTGGAGACTGCCTGTTGCACCAGGCTGGATCCTGCCTGCATGCATGGGAGCAGCCTGGCCCGAAAGCATGCAGGGCCCTGTCCATGCAGGACCGAGGATGGTGTGGCAGATGGTCCCCACAAGCAGCATGGGGCCCTGGATGACAGCTTGAGTGGCCCAGAACTGCCCTAAGGTGCATGGTGCCACGCTGCACCAGGCTGGGCTTGTGCAGTTTGCTACAAGCACCACCGGGTACCAGGCAGCTGGAGCCAAGCTCTGCTGCTCTGTGCTGCAGGCAGGCTTTGCCAGGAGGACTCTGAGCACCCCAATGGGCTACTGCTGTGGGGGGAGCAGGCGGGGAGGGGACTGTGGTCCATGCAGGGGGAAGTAGGTAGGGTACCCACTCCTCCAGAGCAGCTCTGTCCACACCCACAGCCCCCCACAAGTCCCCCCCCATGTCCTGCCCTGCTTTTTTCTGTAATTGTTTTGATACCTGGATATCCAGGTATCAAATTTTGAGCCCCTGCTGCAAATATGCAGTACGGGGAATGCTTTTTTGTTCCCAACATGCCTCTTGCCACATCTCAAACTGCTTTAAGATGCGGCAAGAGGCACATGCGGGCTCGTCTGGACGTGCCCAAGGGGTACTTACAGACACGGAAAAAACAAAACGACGGAGCTTTACTTTCAGCTTGGTGCACCCTGGCACCAAGCACAGCACATGCCCAGAAGAGGAATCGAGTTGTTTTGACCCAGCTTGCCTAGCATCTGTATAGCTCAGGTGCTTTAGTGGGGCTTTTTGGCGCTTTTACCTAATAGCTGACTCAATTAGCTATTAGGTAAAAGCGCCAAAAAGCCCTGCTGAAGCATGTGAGCTATACGGATGCTGGGGATCCAGGCCAAACTAATGTGAGTCCTCTTCCAGTAAAACACTGGGTGGGGGAAGGGTTCCATGTCTGTAAACATTTGAAATTTTTTAGGGCACTGCAAAAAAAAGGTTGAAAACCACTAGCCTAAGTAAATTACACTTTCATTTAGGGTTTATAATAGTGCCTTCTTTAATGACCTCAAAATCTCTTCATATTTTCTGCAGCATAAAAGGAAATGAAACCAATGCACATAGAATATTGTTATTTTAATCTTTTTCCAGACTAGCAGTGATATATGTCTGATAGCCAAATTACTTAGCTGAGAGCAGTATTTAAAGTGGCTAAACAAAAAAGTTTGAATTAAACACGAAATTGTCTAGATCTTTTTGTGTTTTGTTCACAGTCTGTTTAGTTTAATCGTGTAGCGTTCAGTAAACTTATTTACCAACTGTATTCACAGTGTAACATGGTTTTGTCTTTGTTATCTATGCACCTAAGCAACTAAACACGTCTCAGCCTGAAGAAAATAACATTATGGTAAATGTCTCTTACATGCTCAACTTGCTGCATGTAAAGTGGCTAAAGGTTTGTTGGCCTCCAGTGTTCATTCATTCTCTTACAAAGTGTTTCCTCTTGCTATCTGAGTCATGTGGCTTTAATTGTCACATAAGCTTTTTGGGTACTTGAATATTCCATTATTTTTGTCTCTATCAAAAACAAACTTATGACCATGTTGTTAAATATTGTTCTATTAGACCAAATACAGTCTATTTTTTCACATCATTGATGTCAGAAAAGCTTAACAGACTCATTTGAAAATATTTTCATTACTTAATTTGAGTTCAGTTGAGTGGCGAAAAAAAATTCCCATTGTGCTCTGTATAGACTGGTATGAATTATGCAACATATCTAAGAATATTATGGAAAACTTCTATACATATTTGTTTAATACAAAAATTAAATATTCTAGTATGGGTGGGCTAATTTGAAACCAAGATAAGATATCTATATTTGTTGCAAGTCCATCGCTTCTTGGCTTTTTGGCTAAGATCAAGTGCATTTCCTATCCTAAAAATTAATATTACTTGCCACAAACAGTTGAGATGCTCATTACAAAATACACACAAGATGCTATGATGGTCCTTCATTTGGGCATTGATTGTGGTCTGTAGCTTAAACCGATGTTTAGGGATCTGTTACTGAGATAAATCAGAAAGCTAAGAATTTTCTCTCTCATTAAAAAACAAATGATGCCTTGGGTGTTGCTTGTGTATTTCTTAACTATTATCTCTGACAGTAAGACTTTGGTTTTCAGGTTTTCTGACTGCAACATCCTTAACTAAAGAAAAACAGTATTGTAAAACAGCTCTTTTTGCTACTAATTTTTAAAGGTGTTGTTGAGATCTGTAAATGCTGTTTAGTCCATTTGTTCAGTTTAATGGTTGTTCTCGTGGAGGCAGGCAACCAATAATGAAATTAATATAGCAAGAGAAATCACTCCTTTTTGTTGTCTCTATTTAACACAGTGCGTCTAGTAGACTTTCTTTCAGTCAAATGTGAGGCTATTTTAATTGGTTTAGTGTTTTGACCTTAATTACGTTTACTACATTTTAAAAATATTCATTGCTAAACTAACAATCACTCATTTATTCTAAGCTTTATAATTTAGGCTCTTTGATATATCTATTTTCTAAATAATTAAGTGGTGTTACAATACTTCCATGTTATATGGTAAACCAGTGTTGTTTTTTAACTCTGTTCTCTCTCCATTTAGAGTGATTTATAAAATTACATAGTACTATACAATTGCAGTATTCAAACTGCAATTTTTCTACTGTATTTAAAACAATGCATGCCACATTTAGCATAATTCATACCAAAGACTTTCATATGGCTGCAGTGAGTAGGTTGCCCAATCTTTTAGAGACTTTAAACTTGGGAGAGTGGGGGAAGCATTTTAAAAAAAAGTATGGCTATACTGTGTTAAAACAACACCATGCTGTTCTAAGTGTGTATTTTTTTCTCTAACTTTTAATGCTGACTAGATTTGGGCAGAAGAAGTGACAAAAGTAAGTAAAAAAAAACAAAACAAAACAAAAAAAACCTTCAGAAACAGAAGAATTATGAAACAAAATGTGTATGCTAGTGCAGTATAATTTAGACCTTGTATGAAGAGCAGAAACATAAAATACTATTAGTCTGATGCATCAAAATACCATCTCGCCCCTTGCAGAGAATTTCAAAATCCTAATGGTGATGTGTGAGGCACTTGAAAATAAACAGTGTGCTCCACCACAGGAAAACATGTGATCTTCTTGTGACACTGCAGTAGGAAAAGACTACAGGGCTTCTCTTACAAAACTTAACTGCTTGAGACAATGCCTTCTTTGAAGCCAGACTCCCAATAATAAGTTCAAATGTTCTAAAGGATTGTATATTTTTCTCTTGCATGGCAATTCAGAGCCACCACATGCAGCTATTTGCCTCCTAGTGTGCAAGTGCTGAACTGAGAGCAGCTGAAGAAGCAAACTGCACTGGAAAATGGAGAATCAATGCTAGCTTTTTCAGGTTTAGGTGGAAGACAACCTGAATGCAAACTCATGCTGTAAAATGGTGATACATAAGACTACGTGTAGGCTGGAAAGACAATATTTTGAGAGACTCCTCAACTTCAGCCTTTGTGACTGGACATTGTGTCCTATCTCACTTGTTACAGAGCTGTTTTTCCCTCCTTCCCCTATGACATAAGTAAGACAATAAGTTGTGAAATGGTCAGGGTCTCAAATCTGAGAGCTGGGACTAAAATGTAGACATTCTTTGAGTCATGCTGTTTTATTACTGTTGAGCTGACAGTGTGTGCAGTTAAACAAGCTGGTCTGTTACAAAAAACTGGGTGAGAGATGCTGGGGTGAGGCTGACTAACAACCAACATTTTTTAAGGAAAAAGTCATTGGCAAACTTTGAGCCCTAGATATTGACAGATTTGTTTTCAAGCCTTAATGCTAACTGAGTTTCCAACCATTTTATCTCTGTTACAACGTTTTTGTTTGTTCTTAGTGTTGTAGGGTAAAATGTGTAAGAAATAATAAACCTAGAAGCCATCCAGTCAGGATATTCAAAGCTACAACTAATGTCTCCTTTCAAAGGCAGACTAATTCATGCAAATACATTCAGGCAAATTGTACTTTGAGATTACAGCTGCGTGTTATTTCTTTAAGCCAGGACAAAGCTTTAAATAAGAGAATCTCTTATTCCTAAGTAAGGTTTTTAATGTTAATTGTCCTGACTACTAAAATGCTGAACTATTTCTGGTTTGAAATTGTCTGCTTTAGCTTCTCACTGTTTGATTTCATTATGCATTTTCTACTTGTTTTAAAATTTAGTTATCAAACGTCTTCCCCATGAAGGTACTCTCTCTCTCTCTTTAAAATACTAAATATTGAACTTCATTAGTCTCTTGCTGCAAGACATGTTCTTCTAGGCATTAGAGGCACTTCTTGTCGTTCTACTGCAACCTCTTCAGTTCTGTTTCTTTTGTTGCATGTATGGACTTAAAAATTGGACATTTCTATACTTAGAGAACATTGCTAAAATACAGTGTGTACATTTGGAGCCATTTCAAAATGGCAGCAGATGTTACTTTTCCAACTGTTAGTGTACAAGGTGGGAACTAGGAAGCGGTCTTAAACTTGGAGAAGTTTTGCTACAGCTGTATCATCTCATGCTTGTTCCATTGAACATCGTCTGCCCTTTTGAAACTGCTGCAGCATTCATGTGTTCATACCCAATAGCAGTAGAGAAATACTACCTCTCTAGTCTTACTCTGTCTTGCCTTGTTCTCTGCTTTCTTTGTACTTATTCTCTTGGGTTTACAATTACACTGAGGGCTCATACTTAATAAGTAAGATTTGCAGCATGCCCGTAATCTTATACATCCTTGTTCTGAACTGAATTGGAGGAGGCATCAGTTTAACAGACCTCAGTGGAAAACACTTATGGGCCACCAACTTCAGGTCCCTTCCGACCCTACAAACTATGAAACTTGTGTGTGACTTGGTGTAGGGTTTTTTAAGCTGCTACTACAGTTAATACCGGACTGGTAGAGAGAGTAGTTTAAACCTAAAATTCCAATGTTCTCTTTTGGCTGCATTAAAAACTGAGGTGGTGAACCTGAAGGTTTTATAGGTTCAGAAGGCCAGCTGTCTATATACAGCTTTTACCAGGAGTATGCCATAATACCAATCTTCAGTTGCCAGCAATGAAAAACGGGTGAGGAAACTAGTTGGAAGACTTAAATTATATAATCACACTTTAATAAGCAGATTAAATTCTTGTTTCCTCAGTTTTTCTTAAATTTGTGACACTGTCTGAAAGTAGTAAATGAGTTAAATCTGTATGTAGTGTGACTTAATTTTGCCATCCCTTGTGAAGGGAGGAAATTGGCTTTATTTGCCCAACTAAACACTTGCCGTTGTAGGGTTTCTGTAGAATGCAGATCAGTCACAATTTCCTGTTTTTTATATTATATTTTCTGTGGTCGTAGAGGGAGACCCAGAGTCTACTGCAATTTGAAGTATCAGAAAACTTCACAAATCTCCCTGGAGAACTTGGCATGATGTGGAATCAGGAAATAATACTGGTTGACTCTGAATCTTACCTCCTTCCGAAGCTTCTTATTTTCCCTAATATTCCTATACTAGTAAAATCCTCATTGTTTTTTTTTTCTAAAGGAATGTATGTAAGATTTTTTTTTTTATTAACGGTTTATTTGTCTGAACTTACTATTGCAAACAGAATTTTGTGTGGTTGGAAAAGCAAGTTAGTTGGTCTTTAATGATGACGATAACTTCCAACAGAATCATATTAATGGCTAAATTAGCCCCATGCTGTCTAATTGGGACTATGCACAAACTTAGAGTTGATGTCCTGACCTATTTTGTGACATGTAAATTGCTGTCTTGTTATGAAATTAAATATATGTATGTTTTTCAACAGCAGTTTCTTCAGTGTTTTTATCTTGGATAATTTCAAAACATCAGCAACTAGTAACTTAATATTTTTAAGCATAATTTCTTCTGGACAGATTGCTGCAACTGAGATGCTTTTATGTTCCCATGGCACTCTTCATAATAAGAAGAATAAGTAGAAATGTTATATAATAAAATGATATGCAGGAACAAAACAGGACATCTAGATATAGTGTCACTAGTGCTTCAACAGAGCTTCCTGCAAATACTTCCTACTCTAAGAATAATTATTGCTTTATCATGCTTATTGGCAGATGGGTCGCATGCAGAAGCAAGATGTTAGAATGTTAATTGTCAGACTTAAAAGCACAGTATCAAAGCAATCTTCATTCTACGATTAAAGGTTTTCAATCAAAGGAAATCTTAGAATAGTGAATCTTAAATAGTGCAGTTTATATGCAGAAGTGCAGTTTAGGCAGCATAGCCTTTTAGAGCGCTAAATGCAAAGTTAATTGTACTAAATGACATCATCTAATACAGTTGGATTACTTTTAGATTTATCCTAAATGTTATGGTACCTGCAGGCTAAATGACATTAACAAAATAAACTGTGGACTTCAGTGAGTTAAATATAACAAAACATAATAGTCTCAAATAAATTTTACTTTTTAACTGTAAATTTCACTTTCTGGTGCAGCAGAGAGCTTTTAGCTTAACACAGGGGTGACTGAACCTTCTTAAAAATTAACCTATTTTGAGGTGTCCAGAGTTAGTGCATAGGTAGCGTATACTCATTAGTCTCCATGCTTTGTTTGCCAGAAAGTCATACCAGAATGAGCAGTTTTACATATAGCTAACTGGAAAGTAGTTGTCTACAAAGTTAAACAGCTATGTACCAAATTATGAATGCCTACATGGGGTATGTATAATAGCTTAAAGTTTTTAGAGAATTAAATAAAAATTGGGGCCCTAATTCTGCAAACGTATAAGAGCACACTTAACTGAATTCACATGAATAGTTCTGTTGAAATCAGTGAGATTAATGCATTAAAGTTGACTACTGTGTAGGATTATGGCCTACATTAGGAAGCTGTAATAGATTTAGCAAGCAGTATGGTGGTGTGATATGACTGCTTTTGACTGAATGTACTTCTGACAAGTATACCTGCTTCAGTCTGAACAGGAAGTAAGAATAACTCAGAGTGAATTTGACCGTCAAGCAGAGATTACAAGACTTCTGCTGGAAGGAATCAGTAGTACACATGTAAGTATTCAAACTGAAGAAAGTGTAAGCAAGAGTTCTGGCGACTTACCTGGCACATTAAAATGCTAATATTCATCTTCATGTGTTTATCAAACTTTAGATATTTGAAGGGAAACTTCTGAGCCCTGCTCCTATGTAGCAAGCTTAATTTTGGTTAAAGTAGGGGTTAGAACAGGTGCCAGCAACTCCCGGCATGCATGCCAGTGTAGCAAGCAAAAGCATTTTGCTTGGCATGTGCACTTCAGGGTGGGCAGTGGGGAGACGCAGGGAGGTGGATCCTTGTGGCAGTGCAGCTCTGGTCCCTTCTCTGCTGTCTGCCCTGAGATTTGTATACCTGCCGCTAGCAACAAGGTGGGCTGGGGATTTGCAGACTCCACTGGAGCTGCTTGCAGCCTGGCCTCCGTGGCAGGCGGCAGGGGCCTACCCAGAGCCCGGGCCAGCTGTGGCCAGCAGCTGGGAGGCTGCAGGTGGCTACACCGGGGTCCATGGAGTTCTGACCTGGTTCATTGCCAGTTGTGCGTGCACACATGCTTTGGGGCAGATGGCAGGGAATTAGTTGGGGCTGCACTGCCACAATAAGGATCAGACCCCTCACAGCTCCTCCACTGTCTGCCCCTGGCATGCCAACATCTCACAAGTTGAAGTTGCAGGTACTTTGGCACGCTGCCCAAAACCATTGCCAACCCCTGATGTAGAACTTCTTCCCACATTTTCCTCTGAGCTTCTCAAGTTTTCACAGAACCATTCAAAAGTCTACCCAGCGTTGAGGCTACAAATGGCAAAACTTCTGTTCTATAGTAACTCTTCTCTTTGGTAAAGGATGGCTTGATTCTTCTACAGTGTCTTTCTCTTGGGCCTGAACTTTTGGATTCTGTTTCAGTTACTTGACAAGTCTGGGTCCTGAATGTGATTCATAGAATACCTGATACAGTAATGTTGCCACTGCCAATCAATGATCAGGACAGCCTATTTAATGCAGTATGGTGTTCTTTGAAGACTAAAAACTTGAACTCTTTGCTGTGTTATAGGCACATCATCTTCGCTGTCTGAATGATTTTGTTGAAGCTCAGATGACTTATTATGCACAATGTTACCAATATATGTTGGACCTCCAGAAACAACTTGGAAGGTAGTAAAACTGCAAACGCTTTCTAATTAAAGCTTGGCTGTAAGGGCTTATTTAGAATAGGAGAAATTGTTTTGGCATGACTACTAATATAGCTAGCTGTGGTACAAATCCCTGGTGCAAAACAAGAGGATTCCTTTTGCTTTTCTCTTAGTTAACCGGTTGTTTGATGCTTCATGTTAGCAAGCAGTTGTCAAATGCACTAGAGGTCAGTGTACTATCTGCAAATGTATGCCATTTTTTAAATTTGCTTATAAACCGAAGAGTGGAGCTACAGTCTCGCAAACTAGGGCTGACTGCCAGCAAAGCCAGCTATTGTAGGGGAAGCTGATCAATCAGAACAGTATCAATAGAATAGGCAAGGTATGTCTTGTGGCTTAGGCTTTTTTTTTGCTTTTTTTTTTTTAAGCCAAACATCTAATGCTTTAATGACCCTTTAACTTGAAGTGTTCCAAATTCTTTCTTAGATGATCAAAATGCCCTAAAACTGGGGTGTCAAACATCTGGCTTGCGGGCTAGATGTGAGCCTTGGAGGTGGGTCTTCTGGCATGCCTGGGGCAGCAATCCCGCATTTGAGTTTGGTGTCTCCTTATCAGCCTCATACTGCTGCAGAGGCAGGTGTCAGCAGGGTGCCTACCACAGCTATTGGCCACAAAGTAGCGGGACTTACTGATGGGGGTGAGCAGTGATAGCTGCAATAGGGGCTGTGCTGACCTCCCCTCCCACAAGAGCATTAGGGTGACAAGGGGATGCAAATCCTCATTCACCCCTGGGCTACAGGCCATCCTGGCATCTCCCCCCGCAGCAGCAGTTCTGCTGCAGTGGTGGGGCTTCTTGCCACAGCTGCCAGGGCCTCAGCAAGAATAGCACTGAGGCCAAAGTAGGTGTGGTCCACAGGTACCAGCAAATTGGGGTGTGAGTTTGAGTTTGACACCCCTGCCCTAAAAGAATTTCACAGATAAAATTACTCCCTTTCTTTTAAAAAATTTTCTTTCCCAGTTGGGGCTTTTTTCTGAAACTGTTTCACATGTTAGACAAAACCTTGATTTGGGGTACTTTGGTTGACTATGGGGTGATTCTGCCTTGAGCAAAAAGTTGGATGTATCATAACATCATATTCAATGGAATGGAATTTATTGGGTTTGTCTGTGCTTAGGGAAACTTTACTGAAATAGTTATGGTTACTTTTGGGATAAGCCCCCATGCAGATAATCTTGATATAAGTATTTCAGAATAGTTAATTCACCAAGTATAGGTAGGCTTTTATTAATAAAATGTCTCCTTGTTAGCAGGTGAGTTTGTGTAGTAACTTGCCATTTACAAGTTGTTTTAAGTAGTTCAGTTAAGACAACTTCTAGAAAACATTCTAAATTAATCTATTTTTGGAGGCTTTTTGGCATGTGTTTAAAATTATCTTTTTGCTCCTAACCCTTCTGATCAAACTGCTTAACTTAAAAATAATTGATAATAGCTTTACTAGCTGTACTGATTTTGCTTGTAAAATCTTGGAAGCAAAGACGCATTTGGCAATACCCCCAATGAGGATTAACTAGTTTGATGGAACAATACTTAATATTTTCAGCAAAGCTTGCTATTTGCTTGCACAATCTGTAGCACATGTCCCACAGTTGGTAGGAAGGGTATAATGGTCTTATTTTAACCTCTTATCAAGTGGAGTCGTGCCTCCATAGGAATGGAAATAATTGTCAGTGGGCATATTCTTTTTCCACAGCTTCCCATCTACCTTCCTCTCTAACAATAATCAGTCTTCCTCAACCCCTGTGCCAAGTGTATCTGCTCCATCAGTCTTGGCCTCTGCTTCTGCTTCATTGCCTTCAGTAAGCAATTCAGTAGTTACTTCAGGCTTCAGTGAACTGAAGTCATCAAGTGGCAACAGGAAGGCCAGAGTTCTCTATGATTATGATGCTGCAAACAGCAGTGAATTATCGCTACTTGCAGATGAGGTAAGAGTTCATTCTAAATGTCATAATAACTTGAAGTCATCTGTTGGTAATTTAGGTAATGTATACGTTTAACTTACAAAGAGTGACTTAAGTGGCATTCTGGTTTGTGGGCTAAAAATCTCTTCACCACATAATCTGATGTACTGAAATTTCACTAACCTGTTACCCAAGTCCCTAAATGTCCTGTGTACCTGTATACCCCAGATCCGTAAAATGGAGATAATATTTGCTGTTTCTGCTTAAGCATTATCACAGGTTCAGTAGTTGTGGCCTGGTTCTGCTAACCTCTCTTATGCTACAGAACAGTTTTCATCCTGAATACCACCAGTGTCCCATGTAGGGGCAGGCTTATGTACTCAGCCCAGGGCATTTTGCACACATTCTGGGATGTGACCAGGTGCTTTAATTAGCGACCTGTGCTAATTAGAAGTGCCTGTGTGTCGTGTATATCAGTGTCCCTGTGCATCCCCACACTGAAAAAATGGCAGTGGAGCACTTTGAACTAAAGCTCATCAAACATGTTTTATTTCAAAATGCCCTGCCACCATTTTTTCAGCACAGGGACACTGGTACATGTGATATGGAAGGTTGCCGAAGTGTGTCTGTTTTCCTGCTCCAGCAGACTCAGGCAAGTCTGCTCTGACATGCTCGGTTTCCAGCATGTCTGAGCAGGCTCCTTGCACATCTATAGGAGCTCCCAGGGTGCAGCACAAGCACAAATGTTTGCTTGGTTTCAACAGGGCTAACTTCTGCCTTTCAATTTAGGTTCTTAATAGTTGATACTAAGGGCTTTTCTGTGAGGGAAAAAAAAACCCTTGAAAAAGTTAACTATGTGCATGTTAAATAACATTGAGCGCTCTCATAGATATTCTCATTTAGCACACGTGTGGGTTTAAGGTGCTTTAACTTGTGCGTGGTTACTTTTAGTTTTTGTTTGCTTTAACTTTCCTAAGTGTTTCTCATAAAAGGTTTTGAAGCGCTAGCTTTCTCCGTAAAAATTCCTCCAGTAAGTGCTAAGTCTTGAAGAAAATGCTGCATGTAGCCTCTCTCTCACACACACACACACACACACACACACACACACACACACACACACACACACACACACACACTCTCTCTCTCTCTCTCTCTCTCTCTCTCTCTCTCTCTCTCTCTCTCTCTCTCTCTTTCTCTTTTAAAAGTTGATATGATCAAGACAAAGTTTACCTTGAGTCAGTGCCCAGTTTGGTGTTTTCCAATCTTGAAGTACTTTAACTAGTTCAACCCTCTTATCTTCCCCTCCCCCACAGATTAGTAGAAATAGTTTCTATAAACGGGAATTTGCTGCCCTATGGATGCTCATGTTAAATATGCTTTTTAAATATAATTTGAATATTGGAACTCTGAGTTATAAAACTCTGGTAGACAGGCTATGCTTTGCTTTCAACAATATCTGTTCCAAGATGATATGTTAACGATGTGTTTCTCTTTTTAGGTGATAACAGTTTACAGTATCCCTGGCATGGATTCAGACTGGTTGATGGGTGAAAGGGGAAATCAGAAGGGCAAAGTGCCTATTACTTATTTAGAACTGCTAAACTAAATGGTTGGCCTGTATAAAGACTGTCAGTTATGGTGACATCCTATTTATGTACAATTAACTTTATATAAGCAGGTTTAAGTGTCTTCCATATTATTGTCTTAAGGGACGAATACCAGCCATCAGAAACTGGCTTTTCTGCCAACATTGTTGCATGGTAAATACTCTATTCAGATTTAATTTGTGTTTAAAGCTTTTACTTCATGTGCCAAGAATGTGTTTCCTACAGAATTGTTTCTACTGAAGTTTTCACTAATACAAGCTTCTACTTTTGAGTAATCTAGATTGAAAGCAGGAGGTACTGTTTTCTACTGAATTTTTCATTAATGGCAAGCTTCTTTCTTCACATAAAATAAACTTATTGTGAATTGATGGCAGTTTGATTTCAGTTATTTGTTCAGTAGTCAATAGCCATAACCAGGTCAAATATAAAACTACTTCGTAAAATGGCTTTAGTTATTCAAGATAGTATGTAGAATGCAAACATACTGATTTACATGGTTAGAAGTGGAGTGGTATAGGCATTGAAGAACTTCAAAAAAGAAGAAAAAAGTTGTGACTTAAGTTGTTAAGATATAATTTAAAAGTTTTGTACTTCTATTTAATGCATGGTTGGATTGAATTCTTTTTTTTTCAGTCATTAGTTTTCATCATGACTTAAATCATCAAGGGGAAACCTTATTTAATACTAAATTTGCTTTGAATTTGTACTTTTTTAGCTATTTTAACAAGGGAAGTTTTATTTTCAATGGCTGGTAACTAATAAAGATGGTTGAATTGCAAATATACATAGTCTTTACTGAATTTAGTACCTTATGTTTGCTAACTGGGAAGATGTACTATAATAGTACATTAAGGCCATGAACAGATGCAGTAGTATACATGTTTAGCCTGAAGTCAGCCCCCTCTCTCATGCTCTCCTTGCATTTCCAAGACCAAGGTGATCCCAGGCTAGGATAGGTGAATTGACCAGCACCTACTCCATTAATCCTGCTCCCTGTGGAGAGGAGCAGCAGGGAAAAGCTCCCTACATCTGCCACAGACTGGGCTCTGGAGAATGGGGCAAACAACACTCCATCTAGGAGTGCAGCAAAAGGAGAACTGAGGCAAAAGCTCTCAGCTCCTATCCCAAGCCCAGGCAGTGTATGGTTTGGAGAAGTAGCAGGGAGGGTGGCTGGACTGGTCCAAGAGGGGAGCAGAGCAGCAAAGTACCACCCCCAGCCCCTTCCCCAAGCCAGGTGCTGCCTGGCCTGGGGAAGAAGCAGGGAGCAGCAGATGTTCTTGGAGCGGGGAAGGAGTAGTGCATGAACATCTGCACACTTGTGGGTGCTACCAAGATAATCTCCATTTTCCCAGTAGAAACTGAATGTCTATACATAGCCTCAGTAGAGTTTAAGTAGTTTTAACATGCATTTATTGAGATACTAAATATTTTTCATGTTTAAAAATAACTTTTTATTGGATTAACACTATTGCATACTTGTATTTAGGCAAAGGAAGTATTATCTGTAGTTGGCAAACAGAATTGTTTCAGAGTCACCATATTGGTCAAGGTTTAGAGCTAGTAGATCTAATTTTGCCTGTAGAGTGCATGTGTTTGCATATGCATGCTCTTCTAATCCATGATGGGGAGGAGTTTTTCTGTGTTTTTTACTGTCAGTCAGTTTCTTAACTTTGAATTTAGTATTTCATTTTTTGCTAACAATTTAACTGAACGAATTGAGTAAACTGAAATGAAAAGTGTTCTCTACCCCTGCAAGAGTTGTTGATGTTTCCAAGCTCTGTTTGTTCTTGACATTGGTGCTGAGTGACTTCTATCAGCTTAGTTGGATTTTTTTGTGTAAAATTTTGGCAGCAAAAGTATCTCTTATTAGTGTTGAATAACATATGGTCTTATCTACTAAAACTGTCCCTTTTTCTTAAGGAAACATTTCTTAGTTTAAAAATAAGTCTGCTAGAAGCAATTCTTTCTCCCCCCACCCAAGTGCTGATGATGTATTAAAAGCAAACATAAGAACCATGCCCAAAGGGAGGTAATCCCAACAAGGGTCAAAGGGAGCAGGAGGGCACATAAACCCCCATGGCTCACTAAGAGCATCCGGGAATGCCTCCTTGCTAAAAGGGAGGCATATACCCAATGGAGAGATGGGGTCATCACCAAGAAGGACTATGTTACAGTCGCCCGAGGATGTAGGGGGGCAGTCAGGAGGGCCAAGGCAGAGTTGGAGATAGGACTAGCTTCCCGGATTAAGGACAATAAGAAGTCCTTCTTCAAATACATAGGGGGTAAAAAGAGGGTCCCGGGTAATGTGGGGCCCCTGCAGGACACGATGGGCAACTTAGTCATCACGCCAGATGACAAAGCTAACATATTTAACGATTTCTTTGCCTCTGTCTTCCTAAGTAGGGACCAGTTCAGCCACCTCCCTGCTGGGCCCCCCTCGGGCCCCGAGAGAGACACGCCTGGGCCAGGGGTTAGCGAGGAGTTAGTTAGGGTACTTCTGGAGAGGCTGGACGTGTTCAAGTCCGCTGGTCCGGACGATCTTCACCCTAGGGTTCTACAGGAACTGGCCGAGGTCATTGCGGGACCCCTGGCGCGGCTCTATGAGCACTCGTGGTGCTCTGGCGAGGTGCCGGAGGACTGGAAGAGGGCCAATGTGGTCCCTATCTTCAAAAAGGGAAAAAAAGAGGACCCGGGAAATTACAGGCCAGTTAGTCTTACCTCAATCCCGGGTAAGCTCTTTGAAAAAATTATCCTGGCACACATCCAGGAGGGCCTTGCGGGGGAATGCATGCTCAGGGGCAACCAACATGGGTTCATCAGTGGCAGGTCTTGTCAGACCAACCTGGTGGCCTTTTACGATCAGGTCACCAAATCATTAGACGCAGGGGTTGCTGTGGATGTAGTCTTTTTGGACTTCCGGAAGGCTTTCGACACTGTCTCTCACCCTGTCCTCATCAAAAAGCTGGGAGACTGTGGTGTCGATGCCCACATGGTCAAATGGGTCGCCAACTGGTTGGAGGGCCGCACCCAGAGGGTGGTAGTGGATGGGTTCTTCTCAACCTGGAAGGACGTGGGCAGTGGGGTTCCGCAGGGCTCGGTCCTCGGGCCCGCACTGTTCAACATCTTCATCAGTGACTTGGATGACGGGGTAGAAAGCACCCTGTTCAAGTTTGCTGATGACACTAAGATGTGGGGGGATGTGGGTGCACTAGAAGGGTGCAATAGGCTACAAGCTGACCTTGACAGGTTGCAACGGTGGGCGGATGAGAATAGGATGGGGTTTAACACTGATAAGTGCAAGGTGTTGCACATGGGGAGGAAGAACCGGCACCACACTTACAGGTTGGGGAACTCCCCTCTTGCCAGCACGGAGACGGAAAAGGATCTTGGAGTCGTCATTGACTCCACGATGAACATGGGCCGGCAGTGTGGGGAGGCAGTCAAGAAGGCCAACAGTACCCTGTCATGCATCCACAGATGCATCTCGAGCAGGTCCAGGGAGGTGATCCTCCCCCTCTATGCGGCACTGGTCAGGCCGCAGCTGGAGTACTGCGTCCAGTTCTGGGCGCCACACTTCAAGAGGGACGTGGACAATATGGAAAGAGTTCAGAGGAGGGCCACTCGTATGATCAGGGGTCAGCAGGGCAGGCCTTATGAGGAGAGGCTACGGGACCTGAACCTGTTTAGCCTCCACAAGAGAAGGTTAAGGGGGGACCTTGTGGCCTGCTACAAACTGGTCAGGGGGGATCAGCAGGTATTGGGGGAGTCCCTGTTCCCCCGTGCGCTGCCAGGAGTGACCAGGAATAATGGTCACAAACTGGCGGAGGGTAAGTTTAGATTAGATATTAGGAGACGCTACTTCACAGTCAGGGCGGCTAGGGCCTGGAACCAGCTTCCAGGGGAAGTGGTGCAGGCTCCTAGCCTGGGGATTTTTAAAAGGAAGTTAGATGAGCACCTTGCCGGGGTTATCTGACCCCGGTGCTCTTTCCTGCTAAGGCAGGGGGTCGGACTAGATGATCTACCTAGGTCCCTTCCGACTCTAGCTACTATGAAACTATGAAACTATGAAACCAAACCAAGATTTCAGACTGGACTGTTGTGACTTATGTAAGGAAATGAAATGCCAAACAGCATTATTTACACATGTGAGCACACACACGCACCCCCCCCCACCTAAGTAGAAAGCCATAGTACTAAAAAATGATTTGACCAATAACTTCTGCTGATAATGCTGACCTTTTCTCCCCTTCCCCTGGCCAGTTCCATTTGTCTCAGCATAACCAGGAGACATTTGTGTCAGAAATGGTCTTAAGTTCAAGGCTATGTAGACAACAAAGCTGTACAGTTCACTCATTCATCCAAGTATTAAATGCTCAAAAATATGGACTCCAAACTAAGCAAAAGGGTTTAACTGACATTTCAGTAACACAGGCCTTTTACTTATTGCTGGGGTTCATAGCTGTAGAGCAGCTTTGATCATAAAAAGGATAACAGTGATTGTTTTAGTTGAAACCTAATTCATTAAATACTGCAAGTATATGAAAATACTAATCTGCCCATAGGCAGCAGAACCTATTCCTAAAATGTCAAGGAGACCCAAAATTTGCTATGTGTTTGAAGAGGCAAAAGACCTTCTCCTTGTCTGCTAAGATTGTGATGAGCTAGTATAAATCTTTAGTCAAACATTCTTGATCTTTTTATGAAAACAGGTAGAAAAGGAGATAAATTCAGTTTTGCTAGGTGACAAGTCTTCTTGCTGATACTCTACCAAGCTGCAATAACTTCTATATCGCTAAAGGAAAATTGTTGCAATCTATTTTGAGAGGAAAGTTGGAAGGAATACAGGCATAGATGCTGGTGATGAGATGAAAAAATAATTATTTATATTTCTTATTGGTATAGAATCTTAATAATTGAGCTCCTGAACAGTATCAGAAAAAAACTGAATTATTTCATGCTTGCTGGAGTACCTTTTATTTTAGTTCAGAGATACCTACTTTTTGATAGCAAGCTAAGAGTGTAGCTCCAAATTCCCCGTAATATAGGGACATGTCCATTTAGGGATAAGTACTTTTTGCATACTGCCTTCTTGTGTAAACATAGACAGTTCCTCCTCTGACTCTTCCACTACAGAGCAGTGCAATACTTACTGGCCTATAGCACAGTTACTCTCTGATTTTAATGCTATCAGTTAGGACTATATCAAGCAATTTAGTCGTCTCTATATTCTGCAGGAATGAAACTCAAATTACCTAGTACCAAAACATGCTGAAGCAGATAGAATATGTGTGGTTTTTTTCCTTACCTTTAAGAAAAGTTCTAAGACAACTAACAGTAACAATTTAACAAAAATCGTTACTATTTTTTACTGCCTGATTAGGTTTCAGATTTAACCCCTAGTGCTCCCTACCTGAGCCCCTTGTCTCTGTAAGTTGGCAGATTTTTACAACACTTATGGTTGACATGCCTGGCCACTTTCTCTGTCCACTCCCAATTATTAAAATGCAGAATTAAAGTTCTGGAGCACAAATTTCTTATGAAATAGATTACATGGGAAGTTCTTGACACACAAAATCACGGTTATATAGAGTCTATTGTGGACTATTACCCAGAACAGAAAATAATGTAGAGGTGAGACCATGTATCCCATCTGCTTTATAAAATGGCAGAAGTGTTTGCTTCCTCTCCTAGTATGCCAAAGCTGTAGGGCCTACAGTGCAGGCAGTACCACCTGCAGCTGCTGTCAAAATGTTTGAGTGCATCCACGCACTGGTTCTGGGATAGTCTTCAGAGAGAATCCATATGAAGTCTCCAGCTTTTGGTGTCTGCAATTGGTGTTTTGAACTGGTTAACAGATGCAAAACTATGCAACTCCCTAGGAAACTTCTGTGCACCGTAGCTTAAGAAAACTCTGGAATAAACTGTGTGCAAGAAATTTGTGCCTAATTCTAGATGAGCAGAACTGAGTGCACACATCTGGTGTGCACTACCATTTGCTGCCATCTCCTTAGGACTATGACCTAAATTTACAGCAACCATTAGTACCATCACCTGGCTAGACAGGTGCCAAACTGTGTTCCATTGTTGGCTGAAGCCTTTATAAGAAAGGAAACTTGCAGTAGTGCTGGCAGGGGTTGGTGGGAAATGGGGAGAAAGCTCTGTATATATTAAATAGTAAGATTTATTGCTGCCTTTCCTTTAATTTAGTGAGAGCAATATGCATTTAGTGAGTTCTAAAGCTCCCTGTTAGCTGGTTTGGAAGAAGAAATTATGAGGCTCAAATAAAGGAGCTGATAGCTAGGGGAAGATGAGATGGGAGGAAATGCATTACAACATATGCCTATTTGTCCATATTTAATATGTACCTTACTGCCCTCAACTTGGTTCTTCTCTCAGGATCACATGGCAGAGACTCCAGATGTATAAAAGAAGACTCAACCAGAAAGCAAGGAAAATGGGGTGTAGTTTGTAGTCATGTGAAAATTATTTTCAAATACAAGGGCAGATGTACAGTACTTGCACCTGTGTAAATCCCTGGGGATTTTAGCTATTGCTATGCTTTAATCCAGAGCTAGCCCCCCTCTTTTTGGAAATAACAACTCTTAATTAAGATGTCTGGTAGGGGGCCAGTTACATGAGTCCGATTAAATATCCTTTGTCTCCCTCCTTAATCGCTTTGCAACTACTTCGTTAGGGCATCTCCATTAAACACCCGTTGCTGATTTTTGTTGTTGTTAGTGTCTCACAAAAGCACTTTCTACTACTATTTTCCTCAGCAATGCCACAGGATAGATAATTCATTCACATCAGAAACAATACACACAACTGTTTTTACCAAAAGGTGGCAGCTCCAACAATTAACTCTCTTCCTTTTGTTCCCCTCTGGGCTGTAGACTCACAGTGGCACAAGCAGTACAGTGAAATTCGTTATCTCTTTTGAGGACTGGATACTAATAAAATGTTCCTGCTGCTTTTAATAGATTTCTGGCTGGTGTTCTGTTTATTTTTCTGCAGAATCTAGCAAAATGATGTGATACTGCAGCCTCTTTATTCTTCCTTGCATAGATCTCAGAAGTCTAAGATAAATGGTCCTGCTATTCTTAAGGGCTCCATGTGGATTCCTACTCAGGCTTGTCTTGCCACCTGTTTTATTCAGTGGCACCCTGGGCCCTTGCAGATACGGACTGAGCTGAAGTGTTAGCAGAGCCCTCATACTTGGCTCTTTCACAGAATTAAGGATCTGTGGTATTGTCTTTTTTCTACTATTTAGTATAGGCAAGGAATGTGGTTTGACTTGTTCCAGGTCAGGTCACATTAATTAGGTTTGGTACAAGAAAGTATTTGGAGGAATGGAGAAAATATGTAATCACCCTTCTAATGGGGAGATGTCATTTACTTGTCAAGACAGTTTTAAGCAGTCGAGCTAGACTGAATGCATTGCTGGCTGCCCCCGTGTTCTTGGGTAAAGAAAACTTTCTCCAAAAGTATTTTAGGCCATAAGTCCCTATTGACTTCAGTATGGCTTTAATAGCTAGGACAGTATTTAGAAGCATAAACTAGGCTTTAGTATTTAGAAGCATAAGTCCCACTTGACTTTCAATATGGCTTCAGTAGCCAAGTCAAAAAGTTGTGACTCCCCCCGCTTTCTAGCGTGCACTGCCCCAATGCTCCAGGCAGAATATTTGCAATCTGCAGATGGTGCAGAACCAGCTTCTAAATAGGGTGAGACACCAAGAACACCAATTTAACACATATGCTTATACTTGGGAGTAGTGAGTTGCTGACTTCTGCATACAATTCAGTCCCCTGGTTATATAAGCCTTGAATTGTGACATCTAGTTATGTAAGGAGCTGACTCCTGCCCATGTTCTTCCACAGCAGTTAAAGTTTGCTTTTCTGTCAGTTCCCAAGAGAGAACCATTCAGAACTGGCAGCAGGAGGGCCCTCATGCTCTAGAGGGCCCTCACCTTTGGCCCTCCCTTTCCTTAGCGGAATGTCAGCCAAATCAGCAAGCTCCAGAGTGCAGTACAAGGCATGCTTGCTCTAGCAGGGTTTTATTAATGCTTTCACCTGTGGCCCTTAGCTGAATTTTTATGAAGCTGAGGGGGCTACTTTTATGTCAGGACAGTTGCTGGTGTGCAGTAGGAGGGTGGGATCTAACAGAATCATGTAAGATGGAAATGGCAGTTTAGTGATTTCTGATCAACCGGATGCAAAGCTTGGAAATAGAACAGGACTCAAAGCACTATAAGGATAGTGATGCTGTATGCACGTAGTTTTGAGCTACTGTCTCTGTAGTAACAGGGCCAGATATCAATTTTTTTTACCTGTGCATATTAATTCACTCCTACTATCTTTATTATATTAATTTTAAAAGGTGTTTCCTGTAGCCAACTTGCATGTAGTGCCTTGTTGCTTAAGAAATAGGCAGGTGTATCATAGAAAAAAAAATCCTCTATGCACAGTACAACAGCTTGGCACCAGGATGCTCTTGCAATCACTCACTCTTCAAGTCTTTTGTGAAAATAAATGCTTGAGTGGCAGCAATATTTTAACGTTCCTCCATTCACACCTGTATTCCAACTACAGTTATTTTCAGCCAATTTTCACTGGCTAATGGTAACATTGGTATTGTGTCCTATTTTTGTAAGTGTCTAAGGTTGAAGATTTGACAGTGGTCTACTTGAGAAATGGATTACTGTCTTGAATTATACAATGACAACCTAATGCACGTGTAACAATGAAGGGTGTATGGCATTTTCTGATGTGTGCACTCCATTAACGTTATTTTAAACTTTTAAACATGACATTACGTATATTTTGTCTTTTTGCTAAATGACTAATTGGCTCTCTGCACAGCCAGCTTATCTGTGTGTGTGTGTGTGTGTGCGCGCGCACGTGCGCACGCATACATACATGCACATTCATGCATACCCCTTGCATAAATGCACATAGAAGTCTTGATGCTGCAGTGAATACTGCACATTGCACATGCATTTTTTGACTTTCCTGAAGTTCTAGTCACATGGACAATTTAGGGTCTAAATGCAGCAAGAGAAAAGAACTGAAAATTGGGTTCTGAAAAATGTGTGTTAAAGTCCAAAAATCAAGTTCAAGCCAACTTTCTCCAGAATTAGGCCATTGTTTTTTCCTTGATGACGACTCTTTCCATGCCATACTTCAGTTTTTAAGCCAGTTTGTGTGTGGGGATTGTGCAGGGTAGGAATAATTCCTTGTAGGCCTGGAACTGCAAGAACGTCAATTAACTAGTACACGTTCAGGTGTAAAGCTTCATATTTTGTTTAACCAAATTAAAAATAAAATAAATTTCTTATGAACCAGGTCTAGGGATCAGCATCACAGATAAGCCCCCAAGGAAAATAATTCTGTATTTAGGATGGAGTTTGGAAAGTATGCAGTGAATAAGGCCAAGGACAACATGATAAACAGTACAGTTTAAACCATGAAATAACTGCTTATTAATGGAGTGCTAGCCATGCTATGTACTTAATGAGATAGTGCTCTTGCAAACATGTAATTAAGGACCATGTGAAAATGCTTATGGAGTGTGGAAAAAAACTAAGATTCTCAAAGCTCTGAATGTAACATTAAATGTGTGAGGTGTGTGATAAAATTATTAAAAAGCTGAAACTATTGCTTCTAGGGCTCTGCTGCTTTGGGACTAGCTTCTCAATGTCTTCCTGTACAGATTCAATTCTAGGAATCAGAGCAAAGCTTGCTTAAAATAAAAGGTGTGATTTTTTTTTTTTTTGCTGGGGGGGATGGTGTTCACGAGATTTCCTGTCTCCTCAGCCTCAAGATACTTGAGATGTGGAAGCCTCCAATGCTGAGCTTTTGGAAAAAGTTAATTGGACATACACGTTCACCGGCACATATGCCTGTAGCCTTGGTTCTTTATTTAGACTTCTTGCAGGGCTTGAGCATGAAAGTTTATACATTTACTGTAAACCTTTACAGATGAGGAAGTCACTACCCAGGCTTGTAGTATTTGCTGATCAAGAACTCTTTTCCTGCTAAAACTGTGAAACCCCCACATAGATAAGATATAAAAAAGCTCATTGATTGTGATCAAAATGTAAAGAGACCCTGGGCTTTTGGAGGTGAATGTCCAACTTAAAGAAGCAGAAAGGGAGGGGCTGTCTGTTTGTGTTTCTGATTGCTTTCTATGCTCTTTCAACCTCCTTTTTATGAAATGATATCCAGGGCTACCTTCAGTGCATTAATGTGTTGCCTTCCCTTGTTAATTTATTTAATCTCTCTAGGTCTTGGCATAAGATTAGTCCAATAAGGACCTTCGTACATGCCACTAAATTGGCCTTTAAAGTGGCTTAAATGCCACTTTTGCACCACTTTAATGGTGCAACTGTTTACACTGTCAGTGCAATAACGCATTTAATGGCGTGGCTGTTTACACTGCCAGCGGTTTATTACACGTTAGATGACTTTGGGACATGGGATGCAGCAAAATAAAACATGTCCAAGGTGTTTTAGTTTGCTACCTTACAGCCATGGAGGGAAGCACTGGGCCCTGTGCACCTCAGGGGCTGTGCAGGCAATCTGGTGGCAGCCCATGCAGGCAGGCTCCACTGAAGAAAAAAAAGAGGCACCCTGGTGAACAGAGCATCTCCGATCCCTTGCTGTGTCCCCCTAATGAATTGGTAGGTGGCCACAAGATCACCTCTCAGCCTTCTCTTGTGGAGGCTGAAGAAGTCCAGGTCCCTCAGTCACTCCTTATAGGACTTGTCCTGCAAGCCTCTAACCGTATGAGTGGCCCTCCTCTGGACTCTCTTGAGTCTATTAACATCCTTCTTGAAGTATGGCATCCAAAACTGGACGCAGTACTCTAATTGTGATCTGACCAATGCCGAATAGAGGGGAAGTATCACTTCCTTGGATCTATTTGCCATCTGCTGATGCACGATAAAGTGCGGTTAGCTTTGCTGATGATTTCGTCAAACTGATGACTCATGTTCATCTTGGAGTCCACTATGACTCTGAGATCCCTTTCCACTTCTGTGCTGCTGAAAGGGTCACTTCCCAGCCCAGCTGGATATTTTTGCACCCTAGGTGCAGCACTCTGTACTTGTCCTTGCTGTACTGCATCCTATTGTGTACTGCCCACTTTTCTAACCTGTCCGGGTCTGCCTGCTATCGTTCCCTACCCTCTGGAGTGTGCACTTCACCCCACAATTTAGTGTCATCTGCAAACTTGGACAGAGTACACTTCACACCCACATCCAAGTCACTGATGAAGATATTGAAGAGTACAGGTCCAAGGACCGAACCCTGCGGGACCCCACTACCCACATCCTTCCAGGTTGATACCAATCTGTCTACTACCACTCTCTGGGTGCAGCTGCTAAGCCAATGGGATGAGACACCATATCAAAGGCCTTGCTAAAATCCAAGTTGTTTATTTTTAAGACGTGTGAAGGAAAGACCAAAGCCTTTCAGTACATACAATAAAGCAGCAAGGGATGGGAACACATCCTTCACGATCAGCAAGTCGAGAATTTCTTTCTAGAAGTTAGGGAACTGTCTTGTACTTTACATTAGCAGCAAAGATGTGCTTGCTTCAGAAAAGCAGAATTAGATAACCAGTCTAGTGGGACCCACTAAAGTCTCCTTAAAGTAAATGAGGAAACTCTTATTGAGCCCACAGCATGAAACCAACCTTCCCTGGAGTCACTGAAATCCTTACTTGGGCAAAAGCTAATCCCACTGACCAGAAAGGACAGGGGGAAAGGCACAGGTGTGGTACTTTAAAAGTATGTTTTACAAGGCTGGGGCTATTCTATGTGCTAGACAGGAGAAGCTGGGGGCTGATAAACTTTTGTCAGACCACTATAACTGGCTAGTGTGTTTGTTTTTGAATACCTGACCATACTGAGAACTTATTAAAGGTAACAAAACAACCTGAAATAAACTGCGTTTCACATTCACTGCGTTCTGGGCCCAGGATGATTGTGGACAATCCCAAACCACTATCCAGCCCAAAGGACCTCAGCAGCAGGTGGGGCACTCTGAGCCAGGGGTTTGGTTTAGTCCACTGTAGTATCCCAGAGCATCACCTCGGGCTGAGCTCTAACAGTTTCTGCGCTGTTTGGGAAGTGTGTCTTTGTCTCACCTCTAGTATCCTTATGCAAAAGGAGGGTGCATCAGGTCAGTCCATCTTTCACCTAAAAGAAAGTCAAGGCTTTACAAACTGTAAAAAGTAGCCTGTCCAGAGGTTTTTTTAAAAATGGGGGAGTATGTATGATCCAAGTGCAACTATCCCCATGGCCTTTGACCAGCAATAGGGATCATGCAGTGAGAAGGCTTGAGATGGGGTGATTGACTACATGGCCCAGTAACCTTTGGATCTTCCAGCTCTGATTTGGTGACTCCTGTCTATGTATAGAGAGTACATTCCTGAAAGTAACCTAGCTGACTGTACTTAATCAGATAGGGAACTGCTTTTTCCAGTTTCCCATTTTTGCCAGCAGGATCATATCAGAGGAGGAATAGTTGAAAACTATTTTTGGAGATAGATGAAATCTACTTTCCCACCTGATGTTCAAAATGGGAATCTGCTTGGAGGGGAAATTTCTATTTCCCTCTGTTTAGGTCAGGGTGGGATTTGAAATCAAAGTTTTGGGGCAATGGTACTGATCCTTAAAGACTAGACCTGGAAGCCCTAAATGGGCATCAAAGGACTTCAAAATCATGCTCCTGAGTGACAATAAGGGTTCCTATTGCATTTATGGAGGGGTAACTGATGCATTTAAACAGATGCTGGACCTTGAGCCTACATGTATCCCCTCCCTATTCAAAGCTCAGTATTTCAACACACGTTTGAATAAAGCTTGAGACAGTACCCAAGTGAAAAGTGCAAGATGTCATTTGAAATTCTGCAGTGCCTTTATCCATATTTCAATGGCTCCATCTAACTAGTCAGTTAAAATAACATTACATTTTGAGCAGCGGAGTTACTTTAACAGGAATATTCAAATAAAAAAAGAAAGTTGGCGCTGATCACTTGGATCCTGGCTTCATCTCAGTTAGCTGGAGTCTTTTAAAGGGAGGAGGCCTAAAAAAGCCTTTGAAAGAGCAGGGACGTTGAAGCTGAAATCCCTGCAGTCACAAATAAAACAAGGACCAATCCTATAGCTTTGGACTTCCCCTAGAGACAACAGCGGTGAAATCTTACCTCAGTGAAGCATTAGGAAAAAAAATCACCACTGATTTCAGTGGGGCTAGAAGTTTTATCCTAGGAGTTTGCCAGATAAAGGCTGAAGGATTAGTATCCTTGGTTCTTAATGGATTTTGAAGTATATTTAGGAACTCAGAGCTAGAATATCTTTTGTGTCCAGTGCGACTAGAATAGACCCTACTTGCTAAGCCTTGCACTGCAGTGCCCTTTGCACTTAATTGATTTCGAGTTTGTGGTCCATTTTATTTACCCAGGAATCTGTGCAGAGCTGAAGTCTCTTCCTAAACTGGATTTAAGAGTCCAAGATGGATCCACCTCCTATTTTATGCTGAATCCATATTTAATCCAATTTAACATAGGAGCTGTAACCTAGTTGATTAATTCAGGCACATGGCACAGTATCCCACTTACCCATGAATATTTGTGTCAGGTGAAACCACAAGGATGTCAATCATGGTGACATGCTTCAATTTGTGTCCCCTTCTGTATTATTAGTCTTACTTCTGTTCAACGAAGTGGAGCAGTAGGAAAGGCAACTGGCAAGAAGACATTCTCCCTCACCTCATACAAACAAGACAGTTTGATGGATAGTGTGTCTGAGCTGTGGACATGGTGAGAACATTTCCAGTGAGTGAAAATGCAGAATTACTTTATGAATATTAAATCTTTTACAAATAGTTTCCTGACACCAGTGAGTGATGGAAAACACATTAGCATGGGGAACATGCATCAAGTTAATAATCTGAATGTTAAAGAGTTTTTCTTCCTGACAGCTCAGAATTGTTTTATAAATTTTAAAAAAATGTGAAATAGGTGTCTGACATGAACGATTAAGGAGAGCTATTTAGAATTGCAAAATGAATTAAAGCTTTAAAATGTCTTTACACAGTTATGGGCAGAAGCAAAAGTACTGAAATTGGAATAATGAGCTAGGAAATTGCTTCTTCAGAAGGAGAATCATCTGAAAACTACCTTTCCAGAAATAATCCCCTTCTAGTTCTAGTTCTATGAATGCAATTGATTTTAATTCTTGACACTCGACAGGAAGGTGGACATGGAACAGGAGTCTGGCAAATACACAAACTGATGTTTTGTATATTAGAAATTATATGTATTTTTGTTACAAATGACGATTCCCCCCACTGAGGTTTAAGAGCCATGTGTGTATGTACAGACAGAAAATTTAGTCTTAGTCCCCATTTGGTTTTTAATAGCACTTTTTGGCAAATTGATTACTGTTTTCAAGAGCTCAGGTTGTAAACAGTATCCATGCTATTCACTGAAAACAACAAGGCTGAGATTCAGTAAAGTAGGAGTCTTCTTGAAGTCTAAGTAAATAAGATTGTTTAACCTTAAAGAGTACTCTGATCTCCAAATGTTATTATGGAACGGTGGTAGGAGCTTCTGCATAATTAAGGTTGTGAACAGCTACCACTTAAAATGCTCTACTTTAGCTTCTGTGTAACTTTGCTCGGGAAATCAATTTTCCTAGAAAAGTGTCAGATTTATTCTGACAGTAGAGGAAAAAATGTTTCTGCAAATTAAGAAAAAAATCAATCAAAATGTATCTGGAATTATAGCTTACTAAAAATATTACCCTATTTTGAAATGTTGTTTCTTTAGCTCCATCCAGTTAAAAAATGCCGTGCAATTTTTTTCCCTCAAACTTTTGGTAAACTTAGTATTACTGGAAACTTATGCACAGGCTATATTTGAAGGAAAAAAGTCTGCAATTAAGCACAGTTATTTACAATATATATTGTGGACATTTCTTCTCGGGCGGAAGCACAGACTTTTGCCCTTGACTTTAGTGGGATCAGAAGTAGGATGTGAGCTGAAGGGTTTTCCGTCAGCTGAGTACTGGTAGAGCTGTTCCACTAGCCCAAGAGTTAGCAGAGCTGTTCCATTAGCCCATTAGCTTTGTGTTTTTTGGACCTGCAAAGCCAGTATTTTGGTTTCAGCCCTTGCAGTTCTGGAAAGGCAACAAAGTTATGAATACAACTGTAGTCCCAATGTGAAGGCTGCCTTTTGAAATATTTGTGGTGTCCTCAATTCTTGTATGTCTCTGTCAAATGCAATTATGTATCTTTGTCTCAGTAAGGCCACAGAGGAGACAGCTGGAAAAGGCAACAGTCTAAAAAATATGTTGTTTTAAAATATAAGCACAGTTCTTTAGCAGTGAAGCCAGGGGAACGGAAATCTGGCAAAAGAAAACATTTTATTCAACCATTGAACTACGCTGGACATAGAAATCCCCTAATAGGGGCTTTCCTAATGAAAGCAACCCCTGGGCCTAGGAAAATAATTAACTACTGAAACGGATGAAAATCCTCAGTCACCCACTCTGGAGAAGGACCTTTACATTCTCAGGCAAACTTCTCAGGTGGCAATGGGAGAAGAGAGAGCTCTAGGACCTGCCAGCATTTTCACAGGCATTGCTAAGCTTGTGGTGGATCTGGGACCAAACCCTGGTTTCTGAAAGGGAAGCCACCAGACCCAATTCCTTTCATACAGTTTTCAAATTTCTCAGTTCAGACCACTGTGAAACTGGACTGTTAACACTTACTAACATACTTCTTGGTCTGCACTTACAAAGGCATTGGATGAATACAAAGATGGGATAATTTTGACACACAGGTTCAGTAAATTGTGCCCATGTCCACAACAATCAAACTCAGAACCAGAACATTGGCATATGGTGAACTCCAGCGTCAAAGACGTTGGGGTCTGTGGACTTCAGGCTGCTGCTCTCGTGCTCCCCAGAGAGAGGGTTCCCGAGAGCAGCTATACCCGCTCCTTCCCAGTTTGGTGCGCACAGAGTGGTAGTGGGTGGACAAGGCATGCTGGTGAAGGGTACTCAGTTCCAATGTACCCATAGTCTCACTTCAGTCTCATGGGTGATACCTATGTTCTTCTTTGGGATCTTGGCCTCGGTCCTCAGGACAGGAAATTACTTGGACACATATTCAACTCAGTCCCATTCAGCAAAACTTCAGAGTGAAATTCAAGCGTAATCTGAGGATATGGACATATACGCATGTTCCTGTACGATAAGGTGGTATGTAAGCTTGCAGCACATTGGCAGGAGAGGTGCAGTAACTTACCCTACATTCATTCCTTGACAAGCTGCCTCACTTTTACACCAGGAGAAGATTACAAACGTGGGTAGCTGCTCACATGCTGCAAGTCTTCCTCCCTAGCTTACCAGATGGTTAGCTATTTGTGTGCATAAACCCTAAGCACCATATTGTTTTGCTTATAAGTTACTCCTGCATGCAAGTCAACCCCATATTTTTAGGTTCAATTGTAGAAAAGTCTCTCCCCCTCTCCCCGCCGAATCTAAGTTGATAATAACAGCCAAAGGCTATGCATTGCCATTGTCCTTACAAAATCCTACAGCAGAATCACATAAACAAGGAAAGGATTCAAAGACTTAAATGCACTAAAAATGCTAAAATAACCGCATGGAAAAGAATTCTGCCTTAGTATTTTTCTTGCACCCACAAAAACACTGCTTGAACAAACATTCAGACAGTTGGGGCCTGATTACAGGTTGGCCCTGCACATAAGCAGAGTGCAACGTTTATGGGTGTTCTGGAGGGGTAATAAAAGGAAAATTTATCATCAGAACAATACAGTATGTGATGAATCGGAGCTATAATCAGGGGGCCGTGGCCTAGTGGTTTAGATATTGACGATGGAACCAAGAGCTGTGAGAACCAGCCTCAAGCCGAAGGCAGGCTGGTGTGTGCATACAGGCAGGGCTAACTTTGCTACAGAGAGAACAAGTACAGCTTGTCAAGTCTGTACTGAAGCTGGGCTCCACGGAAGCAGTCTTTAGCTCTCCCCTTGTTGCTCATTCCTTTGATTTAATGATCTAGTGTCCAGTCCATCCCTCTTGTTTCTCTTTTGTTTATCTGAGAAACAAAACCTGGCTGTGAGCAAAAACCAAAACATTCCACTAACAAAAACCTTTGCTTCAAAGGTCGGCTGAGGCAGCTAAATGACAAGGTTGAATGCACATAATTTCTAAAACCCAAGGGCTTAAAAGCAAGGAAATGGCAAGTAAGAATATCCTAAATCTTTTCCTTCTCACATTGGCCCTCCTTCCATGCTCTGCTGAGGCACCTTTATGGCAACACAGCTGTTGCAAAGAGACCACAAGGTCATCTTAATTGTCACTGATCATTTGGATTATATGATATAATCCAGAATGCCAAGAAAGCATTGTAGTAGGAGGGGAATTTATTGGGAATTTTATCAGGCCAATACAGGCTCCTATTTCCTTCCTGCGTTCTCACAAACTACCTGTAGGTGATTTCCAGCCTCCAGTCAAAATAATAAGTGTTGTGGAACAGACTCACTTATAAACATTGCAGCACTTTATAAAGGCAGGAAATACCCTTATTTGCTGGTGGGGAAACCGAGGTGCAGAATAGTAAAGCAATTCATTGGAAGTTACATAGGCTAGGGACAGAAATTACACACAAACCAGTTTAAGTGATCAGAAACTGATTTAAACCTATAACGATAGAAGTTAAGTGCACATAAACCAGTTCCCCAGCATTTTGCAGCCCTGGGCCAGGCCGGGCTGTCTAACTTCTAGCCCAGTATACCATTAGCCCTTTGGCAACAAGGGCACAAAAGTGAATGTCTGTTTATTTGCTTATTGGTTCAATCTTTGCAGCTTAGACTACCTGCAAAGATTGAATCAATTCAACCTCAGGCTTTCTGACTGTCTGCACTTAGTCATAGTGATTTGATGAAGCAATTGGAAGAAGAGACGGGGTCTGACTCTTGGGCCTCATTATTTGTTCATATAAGTGTTGTTTTAGAGGCTGGGGTTAAAAGAGCTATTTCAGTGTTTTCAGGGACCTTATTCCCCTCTGATGATCAGGCCAAGCACTCACTCATTTGGTGCTTAAGAAAGGGAAGAGTTGACATTTCCCATCCTCCCCTTCCATCTTCTCATTGCTGTCTCTGGTGGTATGTCCTGGGGGGCCTATTATAGAGCTGTCTATAGTGGCTACACAAACACATTTTGAACAATGCTTCTAATTTTCCAAGCTTTTCAAAGCTCTGATATAGTCTTGCCTGCTATTCCTGATGTAGAAACAATGATACCCAAATGGTATTAGGATGACCGTGCTTTACCTTAGACTAGGTGGGGAGCTAGGCTAAAGCACAGATTTTATTCCAACCAAGTTTCACCTGTGCCTAAGCCTAGTTTTAAGCCCTGTGCAGGCTGAACTGTAACTGCCTGAGGCTGTGTGGGAGCATGGTGACACAAGGACTGTTTGTTATAAATGTAGAAGAGTTTCTTATTAATTCAGCTGCAAATATAATTAACATCTTGCCAATACAGTTCTTTACATCTGCAGACTTTAACAGAGGCACTTCTGGAATCCACTGAGTTCCTCACTGCAGGGGCGGTGCTAACTTCTGAGACCACGTAGATAAAGACTTCAGTGCATGCGATGAAGATAGCGTGGCTGTTTTGAAAGCTGAGAGGGCTAGTCTAGATGGTGTGGGGCTCCACTCACCCAGCTGGCCGCACTTGAATTTGATGCTGTAAAAGAAAGAAAACCAGTGGGTGGGTTCTTTCTTTCTCTAAAGATGTACTGCTTTCCTGCATCTCCTTCCCATAGAGCGATTTCTCTGGTCTTAGTTGTACTGCAATTTAATAGGAAACTGCATCATGGGAGGCTCTTCTGTTTCTAGCTTCCTTTAGACACAAGGCCCAGCCTTCAGCAGCATGAGACAAGGTAAGAGTTTGGAGGGCAGAGAAAGGAGAGCAGCCAGGAGGAGAACAAAGGGGAAACTTCATAGGAAGCAGCCAGGAAACAAAAAGAAGGAGCTGTGCCTTCCTGTGTTTAGTTCCCAGGCTCCAGTTTGGCTCTCATTCCTCTTCCGGTCTGGGTCTGCAGTCTGTCGTGAGTTTGCTAATGCACTGAAAGGCTCAGGGAGGGAAGTTCAGGATGGGTGGAGGCATGTTCTTCTTTCTAATAATTGTTCTATGTCCTCAAAAGAAAAAAAATAGAAGGGGAACAAATGTTGACTGCTACATTTCTGTGTGGAAAGTCTTAGCTGTATAGTTAAGTTGGGCTGGAAATGCCTGAGCTACTAAATAAGGAAGTTGACTGAGCTGGGACTTTAAATGCAGAACCTATCATTTTGTGTTTGGATTTAGGGGTGCTATGCGAGCATCCAGCCTTCAAACATAGGAATCTGAGCTGGGAATTATTTGAGCTTTCTGGTGTAGCCTGTCTCTGGAAGCTCTGGCTCTGCTTTGGTTCCTGTGAACAGCTGGCCAGGCACTGCAGCTCCTGCAGCTTGATCAGTGGTTTCTCTGGGCTAAGTACAGACAGTCAAAAAGCCTAAGGCTAAATCAGTTCAGTTTTTGCAGGTTAGTATAATTGAGAAGCAAGTGAACACAAATACACTTTTGCTTCAGGAAATGCAGCTACATGCCTGCAGTGCCCCTGGCCAGAACCCCGGGGTGCTAGAGCATGCCTGCCAGCCACTGCCAAAGGGAGGAGACTGGAGCTCCAAGGCGTTTCCCCCGTCCCTGCTGACGGAGTGGCCAGGCCCCAGCCCAGGACTAGCACATTGAGCTGGCAGGTGGAGAAGGCAGGTGGGTTGCGGGGGTTTTTGGAGACTTAAGCCTTCTGGCATTGGTTGGTCCATCCGTGCTTCCCTGCCTGGCTGCATGCCTGCTCTAACTTCTTGCGGGGGTGGTGGGGCTTAAGCCCAGGAAGGAGCACAGTGGACCCAAGTTGAAAATGGGGATGGACTCCCCCTGGCCCTAGACTCCAGCCAGGGTTTGCCTAGCAGGCCAGTCTCTCTCAGGCTGCTGCCCCTTGCCCGCTGCCCCCCCTCCCCTGCAATGCCCCACTCTCCACTCGAGCAGAGAGCAGAATACCTCTGGGAGCCAAAAGGAGAATTTCTTATCTTTTTTTAGTCCTCAAATGATGGTAACATGATGAGGATCAGCTCTTACATTGTTTCAGTTGTCCAAACAGTTTGAAGCACATAAGAAATTACTGTGAATAATAAACAGCAGGTAGCTGGATTTCGGTGGAGTCCCCATGCCCAGCCCTTGGTCTGATGGTGTTTAAACCTGGACTGGAGCAGGGCAAAGCAGCTGGAAATGCCATCAGGGCTCTCTGATTTTCTTTGATGGTAGGAATTACCTTCCTAAGTTAAGGGGCGTTACACCAAAATGGTACATCTTAAAGTTTCTCTATCAAATTGTCGCAGCTTTACATAAGAGAAACTTTAGAAACTAAAGGCTATTCACAAGACTAATGATTTAAGGTTTTGTTTCAAATAGGTTCTTGCAATCTTTGATACAAATAGGGGGTGTATGTCTTAGTGTTTGCATTTACTAAAATGTGCTTTAAGGGTTTGCATTCTTCAGTGACTGGATCCTATACTTCCATGCACTGTTTATTCAACAGCATTCCTGCTGTGGTCTGTAAGGCCACAATCTTTGTACTGCTGCCTTTTTTTATTCACCACGGTGTTGTAGGAAGATCCAACCATCTACAGTCTTGGTAACTCGGCACCATCAGAGAGAACAGCTGACTAAACATAATGAGACTTGGAGTAGGAAAGAGTGGCTTGGGAGAATCTGAACACATAACCAATGACAGTCAGCCAGGCAGCTTATAGATCAACCTTTGTGAGGAAGGATCTTCCCTCTTTACCTATTACAGAAGGAGGAGTGTTGTCCTGAGACAGTTTGGCCTAAGTATAATCAAGAATTTGTGTTTTCAAAAAAAAAATTAATATTTATTACCTAAAGCTAGAGCAGTTCAAACTGGAAAATTCTAGCCACTCATTGAAGAGTTGTCACTGCCAATTTACAAAATAAATTATCAGATAAAATTTAAATAGCTTGCCATTTACTTTGCAACAAAACATTTGTCTCACTGGGGTGTGGCATTGCTTCTAAATTACACTGGGCATGTTTACATGGGAATTTAAGTGGGCTTAAATTTAATGCACATTGAGTGTGCATTGGCAGGTGTCTACACATGGTGGAACTTGGGACTAACTGCCAGGGGATCCCCTGGGGAGGAGCTGGCACTGCTGGCAGAGGTGTGGCCAGCTGCTCCTCATGGTGGGGTGTGGGGCTGGGCTCAAGATGAGGCAGCCACTGGGCAGCGTTCCCCAAGCTGCCAATAAATGTAGCAGCTGGGGAAGTAGGTTGGGTAGGGCACTGAAGGCCTAAGGTCCCCTCCTCCAGTGATGCACCACCAGCGGCATCAGTGTGGGGAGCAGGCCAGTCCTGCTGGTGGGTTGTAACCTTTCTCCTGGGGTGCCAAAATATGGGTCAGTTCCTACATAAAGGGCATGGTCTTCAGGACACATCCAGACCAATGATTAAAGTTGGTCATGGCCACCCACTGTGCCTGCAAGATCTTGGCCTGCTCATGGCACTGCCATGGCCTCACACATGCATCCCAGTAGAAGAGGCCTCATAAATGTGGACATTTAAGTGTCTGCCCCACGTGAACTACCTCTGGATATTGGCCCTGCTCTAGAGCACCACAAAGTTGCGCACCTCCTCCTGGGTCCAGTTGGGTCCCAGGTGCTTAGGATGGATGTGGGCACATGTGTGGAGCTGGAACTCAATGGGGACAATGTGCTGGACATGTTCGCTGTACCGGCTGTCTGGATCTCTGTGAGGCTGGCCCTGTAATGCTGGCCCTGGAGGGCTGCCAGCAGCACCCAGGACAGGGGCACAGTCAGGGACAGGGAGCTGTGTGGCAGAGGCGCTTCACTACAGTGCCTGAAAAGAGACAGAGCTGGGGCTGAGCAGGGAACAGTTGCTGGCCCTGCTGCCACAGAGAACAAGGCCCTGTGGGGAATCTCAAGGCTGGGCAAGGGGCACAGCAGGGCAACATTCACGTATGGCCAAGAAGCAGCTCTGGCTAGGGAATAGGACAGGCAGGGGCTGCCTGGGTCATGTCCAGGGGGCACACAGGGGCTGGTGGCCTCCTGCAGAGCAGAGAGCACGGACTTCTCTAGGCTGTCTACCCCAAAGCCCAAAATGGCTGGAGGCTTTTATAGCCTGCAGCTAGGGGCTGCCAGAGAACAGCCCAACTCTGGAGGAGGAGAGGTGGCCAACCAGGAGCCGTGGAGCTGGGTTCTGGTCAGCCCCCTAGTGGCTGGGCAGACCCAGCACTGAGGTCCCTGTGTTAATGCGCGTTAACTAATTGTAACTACAGATTGTTAACTAATCTGTATCTACAGATGTGTTAATGCACTTTAACTAATTGTGCCAGGTATCAATTTTAGGTGTGATTAGCTTAAAATCACCATTTTAAAGGCCCATTAAGGGTGCATCTGTGTAGATATGCATCCTTAATGAGCCTTAAATCAACCTAATGTTCATTAAATGCCCATGTGTAGACATGCCCAGTGTGTGCTGACAGCTCTTCTAGATCATGGGATCTGAGCACTTGGCATGTGGTGTAGGCGCGGCTGGTGAACTCAGACTGGTGGGGCAGGTGGAGTGGCACATGGGAGCTGGGGGTGGGGGGAGGTTTGCAGTCGGCTGGGAGAAGAGGGTTTTGCAGCCTCTCTGCTCCCAGCTGCAAACCACCCGTCACCCCTGCTCCTATGTGACACTTTACCCACCCCACCAGTCTGAGTTCACCAGCCATGCCTGAGTGCTGAGTGTGGGGGTCAGTCCATAGTTTATATTACTTGCTGTTTAATAAGCTTATGTTGATTAGGAAATTTCATACAGGAGTTAAGGCAAAGAGGGGCAAAGTATACAGAAAGGTAGGGAAGATGATCATTAAATCATTTGCTGTCATCATGTAATCTATATTTTTTTTTCTAACCAGGGTAGATAATAGGACCCATGTTCTTTGGGTCTGATCCATCAGGAGTGGGCTGTTCATCACTCTAATCCAACACAAGTACATGCAGTTAAATTAATAGATTTTTGCATGCATTAAGCATGTTTTAAGGGTTTTGATGAATTGGGCCCAGAGGCTCGGTGCCTTAGAGAATTGAGCTCCTTAACACTGAAAATATGAGTTCATACCTTGTAAACACTACTTGGTTCTCTGAATTATGGGAATGCTTTAGCCTCTCTTATTTGAAGGTGGGAGTAGGAACAACCTCTTGGATAACTGCAGCTTCTCTGGAGAGTGCTTCCTCTCTCTGCTTACCTGCCTCACAGCTGCTGTGGTTATCATTTCAAAGTCACCATTTGGGAACCATAGCTGCACAGTGCTGTCTGCAGGAGACAGGGTTTCCTTGTATTTTAGATGGAAATCTCTGTGGTATCTTAGAGACCACTATATGGCGATCATAGCAAATGTTTCCTTTTTAATGATGACTGCTGTATCAGGGGTCTGTGTCAAATGTATTCGGCTGTTTGCTGTCCTATTGGTCCAGTTGCTCTGTGCAGTAAATCTTCATGTAAAAAGCACTGGGTGTTATTTTAGAAACATCAAGATGGTAAAATCAACGGCTCCCAGAACATCTGTGATGGAAGTCCAGCTCTGAATGAGCGTTCCCTGTGTGCTCCCCATTGAGTCAAACACCCTCAAAGCAAAGGGAAAACAGGAGTCGGGGCTGATGGTGAGTGACTGCACTAGCGATTTTATTGCATCTTGAGAGTTTGACAAATCAGAACTCCAGAGGTCACATGATGACTTTGATGTGGGCTGTGTTTAATGCCAGCACTTGAGAGGCAAACAGAGCAGATTATTTAGTTTAAAGCAAAGTCATTTAAAGGAGCTGTGAAAGTCTCCCTTTCCCTTTCACATTGCAAAGGCAAAAGCTAATATACCTGATATAGAAGCACCACAAAGAATCTGTTGAAATGCCAGGCTGCCTATACACAGCATCCTGCACTGACAGAGGATTTTATCCAAGCAACCTGATGGATGGTTTTCACATATACCTTTCACAAATCTTAAAAACAGGATGCTTCTCTTTGTTCCTTAAAAACCTCTTCCCTGTTACAAGAGAAGCAGGAGCTCAAGAAACCGCATGGCGGAATGAGATGTAGTGTGCTATGGAGTGCAAGAGGTAGGAGTCTCCAATTACTCTGGAGTCATTCATATGTACACGTTCTTGGGTCTGCAATATAGAAACTGCATTGCAGATTCACCACTGAGCTAGACATTTTCTTGGCTGAAAGTCTGTAGCCAGAGGTTGGTGTTTTTCCTCACAAAAGTCCTTTCCAGGTCCACCTCAGCAGCAGGATGTTTGGAGACGCTTGCACTTTTCTGTTTTTCAAATCACTTAGTACATACCTAAACATGTCAGTTGCCATTTAATAGGGCTTTTAACTGAGGAAACATTGGTGTTTGAAGTGTATATTCGTTGCTGTACAATTTGGGAAAGGGTGGTGAGAAGGACCCTGGAATAGCAGTCAGGGGACCAGCTCTGATGCTGACTTGCTGGGTCACCCTGGGGAAATCTCCATTTCCTTTCTCCCACCTAGCGGTTGTGGATCTTTCCTTGAAGAGCTTCTAGTCTAAAAGGCAGCATGTGTGTATGGTATCTAGCACAGTAGAACCATGAACTCTAGACGCCGCTGTAATAATAACGGTAGAGACATTGTCCAGGGGTGAATGTGAGCTGGTATGTTTGAATGTAGTGAAGCTGCTTTTTAATTCTAGAGTGCAGAAAAACTTTAAAAGTATGTTCAGACCATGTTTATCATGCTGAAAAGCTTAGGTATACTCCATTTTAAAGAACAATAGCTAAGGCAGGAATTTAGCTCTTGTTTTCATTGCATTTTGCTTACTTGTTCTTAATCTCTCTGCCAACTGCAGTGGAATGGCATTACATTTGTTTTGCTTAGTGCTTGTTTCTGTTGCCCGGAGGGGTCAGGCCAATGCTCAGGATCTCAATATTGTGCTGTTAGACAGGAGGATGTGGTGTACAGCTGCACATGCACACATAAAAATCAATTAAGCACACACTCACTAGGTGCATACGCACTCACACTACCAGCTCAGGCACACACACTATACACCCCAAAAATTAGACACAGCTCACTAATTCATATATAATGCACACAATGCCACATATATACAGTCTCACACTAGCAACTCAGATATACACACATTCAAAATAAGTCTGGGTTAACACACTACACACACCATATTTAGACAGAATCAGTTACCAGTTACCAACACCCCCACATTCAATACACATATGTGGACTACTAATTCATATACCACACACCCATACATATATGTATATACACATACATATATGTATTCACTAATTTACACACATACCACCCACCTACATATATACACAGGTGAGTTCCTAAGTTGGGTATTATGATATGTATGTATATATGTGCCTGGTGTACTTGGGATACCTGGGGAAAGGTTAAGGTAAGAAAGTAGAAGTGTAGGGGTTAAAGTTACCAGGACCGGGATTAGATAGAACTGGTAGACTACAGGGGCTTGGGCTGAAGAACTGAGGCTGGAGGGTAACTTTAGGTTAATTGATCTTAATTGATTAAAAGACAATGCCCAAAGCCTGGAGAACAGGGATGCATGCTGGCAGAGTCTGGGACTAGAGACAGAGCTACCGGGGTGCTGAAAAGGTAGATGGGGAGAGGAGGGAAAATGAGACTAAGGGAAAGTGTGGGTGTTAAAGAGGGGCTCTGGGTGTGGGGAGCCAGAGGATGGTTCTGGGCAGCTAGAGAAGTTGCAGAGAGCAGCAGTAGCTGCTGGAAGCTGGAGAGAACTGCAGGACAGCTAATAGGAGCTGGGAAGCTGCAGGGGGAGTGGGGAGCCTGAAAACAGAGAGAGGGGCAGCAGAAAATCACAGGAAAAGCAGCAGGGACAGCAGGAAAGGAAGGAGAGGCTGAGAGGTAGCAGAAAAGGGGAGATGGAATTGGGAGGAGATGGGGAAACTAGTAGAGAAGGTGGGAACTGGAGCTGAGAGAGAGAGGATGAGGCTGGAATTTAAGACAGGGAAGGGACTGTGATTCAGTAAAATATGACCCAACTGGGGGTTGCAAATGACAGTGGTTTTATTGAACAGGGGAGATGGTGACACAATGCCAAATTGGTTCCCTTGCACCCACACACACAATGGCAGCAGGGGTTAGAGAGGCTTGGTGCAGGGGCTGAAGTCCAGGAGGAGAGAGAGAGAATGTCCAAATTGTAGGAAGAGGTATGCAGGTAATGTCTACCTATCTAGGCTGGAAGGGGGTCCTTGTCCAGTAGATGTTGTCTGGAGGGGGTCACTGGCAGGGCCTCTGGGGCAGATAGGTGACGTGAAGCTGGTCTGGTCCATATGAAAATGGTGTTCCCACTGGGTCTGTCTTCACTGCCCCTCTTTATAGGGGCAGACCATGTGTGACCCTAGTGACAGGAGGCATGCCCAGGCCAGGGTCAGCCCCTGGCGTACTGAGCATGTGTGCTGTGTGCAGGGATGTGCAGTTTCAGGTGTCTGTAATGGTGAGAGTTGCTGGTTCTGCAGGGTCTTTTGTTTCTCAAATGCTGGTTTTTCAAATCTCTGTTCCTGGGTGAGGTCTGTGGTTCCTGGATGAATGAATGGGAGGTGATGGCCCAGTCATTACAGGCCATTCAGTAGAGGCCTGCTACCATTGTATCTCAATCATACCCAATCATTCTCATTCGTCGGGGAACCAATTTATGTGGGAGGGGTACAATGTTGCAACATGGGATGCCCAGGCAGAGGACAGAAGATGGAGGCTTGACATATAAAATGGAAACGTGACATGATTTTGGTTCACTTACAAACACAGGCCTAAATCATACAATATCCATATGAAACAATAAAAATCAATACAAAAACGATGATAATACAACATACAACAGTAAAAATCAATACAAAAATGTTAATAAAACAGTGGATATCCAAAACCAAAAACTTGCTACCAAAATAAAAATGTTTAAAGCTTATCCTAAGTTTGAGCTCACTTATACTTATCTATAGGGAATAGAGAGGGAGAGAAAAAAGTCAGAAATGGTTGGGGAAGGGGAGCGAATTCAATAAAAAAAAAAAAAGAAGAAGAAAAAATTGGGGGTTTTGCTACGTTTCCATTGCATAGTAGCATTGACAACTAAACAATGACCCATGGATGGAAGAAGAGTGCACATGCAGTTAAGCTTACATTCAGTTTTTATGCCCTATATATACATGATATTTTCTCCTTTTTAGTATTAGACAATTGCTCCCCTTAGCTGCTATCGAAGAAATTAAATGCAAGGAAGTGATGTTTCTCTGTAACTTCATTTACTGAAGATCTTGGGACCAAATTCTGATGGACTTTTCTGATGAAACTAATCAACATGAGTAGGTATTCACAGGGTATAAATTGAAGCAGAGATTTGCTTTAAATTGTCCCTGTGGGTAAATGAAACAAACCCAAAACAATAGATTCGTTAGTAGCATCTTTACCTGCCCCGATGCATTTTTCAAATGAAATAATCCTTTTGTTGTAATATAATATGACCAGCAGATGGCACCAAACATTTCTCCAAGGTGGGGTGGGAATCAAAACAGTCCTGTGCAAGTGTGCTCCAGTGTCTGGACAGTTAAGAGGAACATGTTAATCCCAGGATACAGGGGTAGCATATTACTAAATCCTTCTGATCTGTATGATTTATGCACACTTAAATGTAGTTTTGTACAGCAGCAAGGGCTGTGCCATGGTGTTTCCTCATCGTAAGAGATGAGGATTTGGTGAGCACACAGTAAAATCCCCACTGGCTAATGTATTAACTATAATTCGAAAAACCTAGGAAATGGAGGTTGGAAATGTGGGGTAGTAGGAGGAAAGTTTGGAAGGGGAGCCAGTAGGCTGAATAAAGCAGTAAAGGACAGGACAAAGAGACTGAATGTAGCTTTAAGCTTGTTCTGCTACCCCAAAGAAAATCATTACCTTAGTGGCTTCTTGGCATACTTCTGTCCCTTGTAAATCACTCCCGGCAAGTGATAGTCATTTCTGACTAGAAGTCAAATCCTAGCCATCTTGGCATTTGACAACTGGCCTTTCTTCTTGGTGGCCCTGGAGACCAATCATCTTTCTTGGCATACTACATCACAGGCAAGCTTCTTGTGCACCAACAACATATGCATGATTGACAATCAGTCGTGAGGGCTCTGCAGTGGGAGTGTAGCTCTTTTAAAAAGAGATGTGCAGTAAGTCCCTAGGCAGTAGATCAGAAGCATTATCTTCTTTTTATGTGTATGAAATATATATGCTTATGTACTCCATGTGCTGTGCAATGTTTAATTGCTGAAAATGTGTCAGACCCCTAACTCTGGGATACAAATTCATCCAAGCTGAATGTCAATGTACACTAGGCATCTGAAGGCACGATCAGTTCTTTGTTTTAGTGGGGCAAGAAAGACATACCAATAGAAAAGCAGGTGTGCTTCTTGGCACAGGAAAATCTATTCTAATTGCCAGCAGCAGCTGCTGTGCTTCACTATGGGAAATCCCAAGTCTTTGCACCAAAGGATTAAAGAGCAAAAGCCCTGCTTTGATTTATAATCTCTCTATTTTAACTGACTATGGCCTCAGATAGAACCTAAATATGCAGACATGGTTAAATAATTTTTTTTTCTCAGAATATTTCCTTAATTTTGCTGCAGATCTTGCTATCTTGAGAAGCCTCATTAAGAGGCCTTTGCTGTTACCTCTGGTGATACAAACCTCCTGTCTTCTCTACACACTATTGAAAACCACCATTGAGGATATTGTCTTAACTATTACAGTTCATTAAAAGTTCCACTTCAGGAACAAAGGTGGCCCAATGACATCCCTACATATTCTGCTACGAGGGATGCGCAGCCAGGAATCCTGGCCACTGTGTAAGTGACTACGTGTGGAAACAGAAGGCTAATTATGTGAAGACTGGAATAGGGACCAACCTATGCATGTATGCAAAAGCAGTGGGGCTTAGGAGTGAAAAGCTGTAAAACCAGATACTCTGTGACTGCTGTAGGTAATCTAATAAAAGCATTAGTGAGACTCCGATGCAGAAAGCTCTGCTTAGTTTGCAGCGTGCATGGCTGATTAATGGCAGAATGTGTGAATGTGTACGTTTCCATGCTACAACAACAGCAGGGAAACAATGTGGTTTGTCACTTTATTACAACTTTGCTGTGTAGAGGGGGGGAAAAAAGTCATGATTCCCCATCTGAAGTAACAGGCTGGCAGAGCAGCTGAAACAGGACTTTTAGCGAAAGATTTAACTGCTGGATCAGATTGGCACTGAGTAAACACAGAGGTTACTGAGCATTTTACTGTGGTATTCCTCAAACTACTTGTCTAGGGGTGGGTCAGTATTTCCCATGTCTTATCTTGGCACACCCTATTTTGGGGGAAGCAAGAAAAGAAATGATTAAACCAAGTGATTTGTGTGAGGAAAGGGGTGGGCTCTACTTTTTTAGAGCCCACTTGACAACTAGGGGCACACTGACATATCAGTTGGCTCTTGGATGAGCACCAATAAAAGGAGAAATGAAACTATCAGCTCTTGGCTTTTTTTGGTCATTGTAGCCTATAATTACAGCCATGTACCTGAGGCACCCTGGCGGACTACAGCTCCCAGCAGGGAGGGGCAGGGGGCACCAGACAGCAGTCGCAGGACAGCGCTCGGCTAAAAGGGACTGTTAGCAGCTTCTGCTGCTGCTGCCACTACTATGGCAACACAGCATGCGCAGCAGGGGCCCGAGCGCTGGGGCTGCTGTGGAAATGTTGGGACGCGTGCAGGCAGAGTTGGGTGCCGTGCGAGGGACGTTCCCCTCTGCTGGGCACCGAGCACCTTTGCAAAAGTGGCTTTTCCCCAGTGGCTGTGGGAGCTTGGCTGCATGGGGCCTGCTGGTGCTGAGGGAGTGGCATGCTCTGGGGCTCCAAACGCACCCGGCACCACTGTCCACGTGACAGTCTGTCCCACCCACCTGGGACGGTGGCACGGGCTGTGCAGGGAGTAGGTAGGAGCTGTGGGAGAGGGGACAATGTGTGTGGGAATAAGGCAGTCACCACCATCCTCCTTGAGGGCCCGAGCAGGCAGGAGGCATATATGAGTGTGTATTATAAATGCAAAACAAACAAACAAAAAGGATTTATGTCAGGAGTTTAAAATGCCTTTAACTATTTCTAAATATTGATTATTGGATTGGCATTGGCTGATATGGTAGGTTAATCATTGGCTATTAGTATTGGCCAAGAAAATCTTTACTGATGCTCCCCTATTGTCAACCTGTGAGAGCTGGCTGCAGGTCCCTTTGGAACCTGAGGAAAACTTGCAGTCAGCAGAGACTGGGAATGGCTGCCTTGTGAGGAAGTGAACACACTGTTAGAGACATGAGGGGTGGGTGTTTTATTACTTTAAGCGCTATAGCTAAGTACAGATGGCCAAAAAGCCCAAGACTAAATTGATTCAGTCTTTACAGGTTAGTTTAAGATGCAAAGATTGAACCAATAAGCAAACAAACACACATTCACTTTTGATTCAGGAAATGCAGCCACATGCCTGCAGTGGCCCAAGCCAAAAGCTGAGGGACACTACAGCATGGCTCTCTGGCACATAGCCAACATGGGCTGTATTTGCTTCCTCTTCCTGCTGCCCCAGAGGGTCTCTGGGATGTGCAGTTCACATTCACAGCAGCAGGACTCTGCAGAGTTACTCATCAATTCCTCTTCCTGCTTCCAGGTGCCTCTGGGATTTGTAGTCCACAGTTGCAGCCAGTGCTAAGAAAGCAGGGCAGGGCAGGTCTGTACTGGGGAAGGCGAGTTTAACCCCCACTCCCTGGCCCTGGACCCCAGCCAGGATTTGTCTGGGGGACCAGTGAGCCAGCCCTCACTGCTCTGGCTAGGGACCAGAGTCAGGGAGGCCAGCCCAGCTCTTTGGAGCAGACAGCACAGCCCAGTCCAGGGCTGCAAAGAATGCTACGATGTTGGGGGACTCTGATTTAACTTGAACCAGGAAGGGATCTGGGACAGAAGTTTCATAAACTGTTTGATACTACATTCAACCAGATTTATATTAAACCAGTTTCACCCATTTTGACCTGGTTTATGTGTGCTGAACTTTTGTTCTGTTACGGGTTTAATTCAGTTTCTGATCACTTAAACTGATTTATGTGTAACTTCTGTACCTAGCCTACAAGTGCTGACATAACTGTGTGAAAAGACTTATTTTTTCTAGGCCCGATTTTGGGCTGAATGCCTATTCAGTGGGAATTAGATTAGGCCCTTCTTCAACAGGAAGAAGTATATTAGGAGAATATGAAGGTTGCACATTTAAGCGTTAAGAATCGGAAAACAGAGAAGTTGGCTTATGTACCTAATTTAGCTGCTTATTTAAATTTTTTATGATTTGGTCTTTAATTACATTATCACGTATTGACTTCTCTTCCAAGTTTAGCTGTGGGCCACTTGAAAGGGGCTAGTTTTTAGTTTCAGCATGTGACTTCTAAAGGTGAGGAAATTGATTAAATTAAAACCTCACACTCAAAGAGGGACTCTTGCTGATAAAGAGCTTCTCCCACAGTTTCTGCAAGACTAGGCAGCCTGGAGATGATTTGTGTAGTGTGGTCACAAAGGATAAGCTGAGATGTCCATTTAGAAATACTCCCAAGAGGAGGTGGGACTCCACTTCTTCCAAGACAGGAATTTAAAGTCAAGGTCTGGGGGAAGCAAAAGTTCTCCTTTTCTGACTTTGCACTGTTTTTTACAATAGTGATTTTCACTCATTCCTGCTGATCAGGTGGAAGCGGTTCTCTTTCTCCCGCCCGTTTCTCCATTTCTGGGTAAGCAGCCTTGGTGAATGCCCAAGAACCTTGTCACTGCCTTTGGCACCAGGCTATGTGGCTTCAGTGGTTCCCTTCTGCCTGCTCTTTTGTTCTCATTTTGCTCTGGGGGATTCCAGAATGAAGACCAGACAAAAATGAATGCTGCCTCTGCAAGTATTACCTCCTCCTCTTACAGCTATGGGCTTGTACCACGTGCATGACAAGCCCATGCACAAGATCCCTTGCCCTGCTTGTAGGGAAATGGAAGGCGTGAAAGGGGTAGGATGCTACAGAAGTAAGGGCCTTCTTTGCCCTTTCTGACTGGGGAATTACTTGTTCCATCTGCTCTGTGGGTGGACACTGATCACCTGGTTCATAACTTTTTCTCTAGACCATGCTTGGGTATGAAGTGCCTTTGCTGGTAAACATTATTGTGCATGATGAACTTAATTCCAGATGGGTACAAGTATGTGTGCAAGAGTACCAATACATACCACCGTATTACAAAAGGACTGTGACAAAAAGGATCCTGAAAAGCCGCCGTCATGGTAGCCCACAGCAGTTCTGGATATGTTGAGCATTGCACTGCAAACGTGTTATCCACTTATTCCAATATCCTTCCCTTGCTGCGTTCCTTTTGTAGAAACCAGCAAATATTTTCTTAGATGAATTTGCAATAAGATTGATTTGCTCTATGCTTCCAGCTGTGATTTATAATGGAATTACACAAATGTAAATCTTCAGATGAAAGTTTAGATGATGAACCCTCAATGCTGTGCTTTAAGCTGCTGGCTCATGGATACAACTCCTTACTTGCTGTTATGAGTTGATCAAAGCTATTAAAAGTCAGTTAAACTGAGATGAAGGCAGAAGTAACCCCAGCCTTTGGGGGCCAGAAGGTGAGTTGCTGACAGTTTGATCGTTACATTTTTATTATGCTATGAAAGGGAAACCTCTCTCCTCTTCTAGTTGCTGAACTCAAAGTACTTTGTCCTTTTCCTTTAAAACAAAACAAAACAAACAAAAAACTACACAATGGACCAAGGGAAGTGGTGCTGGCTCCTACCCTGGGGGTCTTTAAGAGGAGGCTGGATGTATACCTTGCTGGGGTCGTTTGTCTCCAGTACTCTTTCCTGCCATAGAAGGGGGTTGGACTAGATGATCTGCTCAGGTCCCTTCTGACCCTAGAAACTAAGAAATTATGAAACCCCATACCCCCCTACCATATACATGAGAGACTTAATTTTGACCTATTATGCAATCATTTCTGGGTACACTATGCAAACACATACAAATCAGGGCAATAATATTTTTTGAAATAAAATTAAAATGTTATTATAGATGTTTGATTTTACTATATAATTTGGTTTTTTTTCTGGTTCCAAGATGGCAAACCCCCTTTCCAAAAGGAATACTTCTAGGGGAAAGGGAAGGACGTCCAGTTCCAAGGTGGTGACCAGGGGGCAGAGCTACCCTTACGGCCCTCAATGGCTCACCAAAACTTAAGTGGCCCAACAAATTATTGCCTGCCCTTGGGGTACAGGGATGTCTGCAGTAAGTTTTTGGCACTTGTGGGCATAACTGAAGGGTTGTATGGGCAAGCAACCTGACTGTCCCTAGATTTCTGGTAGACTTGCAGAGTCTATGATCAAACCTGCATCACTCTGTCTTGATTTCTGTTATTAGACATCACAGCTTTAACACTGATAGTACTTTGCATGGCTCTGTGCTGCCAAATTTGTTCAGTGTGGGGTTCATTAGAGGTGTTTCTTGGGGCAGAGTACCTGTATTCCCAGCCACTAGTTTTCTGATCTAGTTAGTCTATAAAGTGCAAATCTACCCTGCCTTCTGTCTGTTGTCCTTGCCATATACACACCTAAGTATTACGGCAGCCCCAGGAAAATGACCCAACAGTTTCTGCTTCTTTTCAAGCCTATGTAGCCTAGCGCACTGAAATACAAATGTAGAGAAACTGCCACAGTGATGGATGATTGATCTTACAATGCCATAAATGCTGCTTTGTATCAGGGTCTATTAGTATGAGTGTGTCTGGTATGTGTTCCTACTGCTAAGTAATTGTTTTCCTGAGAGTATATGTGCATAGATTAGAAAAACAGAGCTGGGAACACCACCTCCTGCCCATGCAGCATTTCTCAAGATCTGTGAAGTGGGTTTTCTCTACACCTGGGTAGAGATATTTTAAAACTTCCACTCCAGACAAATACAGGTACTCAGCCGCACAGCAGACAAAACATGCTTTCTGACTCGGGAGTTGTACACTAATCTGGAGTCTCAATGAGGTTGGGAAAATAAATTCAACTTTGTTGTAGGTGAGATTAGAAGAGAAGCATTTCACTCCCTCCTTGGTTGTGATCCAGGAACCTCAGCAGGTTGTGGAGAGATCTAAGCACCACCAGGGGCAGTTACAATGCACCAAGCAGCAAATGGAACAATTTCTAGATCCCTGTTATCCCACAGTAGGTCATTTACAAAGATTGGCCAATGGGCCTTGTTCAGTTCCAGGAACTGGTTTGAAAGGCATAACCTGATATGCTCAGATACTGTTTGAACCAGTATCTAATATTCTATTTGCACAATGATTTCAAACACAAGTACAGTTTTTACTAAGTCCCCAGGATGTTTGGTTTTTTTAACTTGCTCATTTAATAGTTAGCTGAATCCGTTCAGAAAAATAATCATTTAAAATGTTCCTCTTCTGGCATGGGGCTTTTTGTTGCACATCACTTGCCAATATTTAATGAATGACCTAGTTGCGTTATGCCTAAACTACTGAACTGTAATTAATATAAAAGTGCCTTTGTTAGGAAAGACAACCTACTGAACAATAGTGGGTCAATACTGCAAGGAATCAATAAGCTGCACTATCCATCTCTTATCATCTTAGTCACTGCTTGTCTCAGACATTTTGGCTTTGCTTAGAAGCAATTGCATGTTTTGCTCAGAATAACCAGGCTTGTTTTGGCTTGGGGATCACCAACCAGCAGATCAGCTCAATGAAATGCAGCTTCCATGAGTTAAGTGCTGTATTTTTAGTGCGACAGAGAGGCTATTAGCAATGTTCTGATTTTGGCCCTTGAATCCATCTACAAAAACATGCCAAGATGGTATTAAAAATCTGTCTTCCTTTCTGTAAGAGAGAAAAAATACCTACACTTCTCAGGAAGGGAAGGTTACTTTCTTTAAACTACCTTGAAATGGCAAATACTGCCACTGGAGTTGAAGTTCCTTGTTAACCCTTGGAATGATGCAAAATTATTACTGCCTTTGCTTCCGTTCTACTTGGCTTGCACTGAGGGTTATCCACTCCCTTTTTTTGCTAGTTTCATCCTGTTACATGCCAAGCTACAGGAACAAGTAACTTGCATTGTCAAGGCTCTCTCCAAGCATGGACTAGAAACCTTGAGCCAGATCCACTTTCTCCTGGGGGCTGCTTTGCACTATTCCAGTAATGCAAGACAGCCCTCTGAGCTGCTGGCTGAAGGCCTATTTGAGGACCCCTTCATGGATTTCAGTTGCAGAGGCAGCAGCTTAGCCAGCTCTTCAGATTCAAGCATAAATTAACCAGCTTGGCTGGAAGCAGAATGTCCCAAGTATCAAGAATGTACAGCGGCAGCAAAGCTACCTCTTTTTTTTTTAATTCCTTTTGGTTTAGGACCGAAGCTTCATAAACCAATTTGATCTAAATCAGTTAAGCCTGATGCTGCATTAAACCAGGTTTATCTTAAACCACTTTCAGCTATTTTGAAACTGGTTTATGTGCACTGAATTTCTGTTCTGTTACAAGTTTAAACCATATTCTGATCACTTAAACTAGTTTATGTGTAACTTCTGTCCCTAACCTTCCTCATTGCCAGACATCTATCTGCTAAGCTCTCCTTTGCTGCAGACTCATTCTTTGTCTCCCAGCCAACAATAACATTCAGATTTAAGAAAATGTGAAGTGTTACCTGTAGCAGTACAGCGACTGTCTGCCTGCCACTAGCAGACTGGAGGCACTTGTTCTTCCTTTGAGGCCAGTCTGTTACTATAAAACATGTCTTAACCTTCAAGCAGGTCAATGAGAGACCGTGGTAGCTCTCAGGCCTGCAACTGTCTAGGTCAGGGGCAAGACAATATCCAGAGTCAAATACTGACCCTTTGTACTTTGTGCTAAAGAGCCAAGCTTTCAAATGTAGAGTTGTCAGACTCATGACCATCAGGAGGTATAACATCCACTGGTAGGCAAATAAAATGTATGATAAACTACTGACATGTATTTTGGCAGCACCCAACAAAATGCTGTCAGCTACCATCTACTCACCTCCCCACTTACCTTTCTTCTGATTTGGTTTCATTACTTCTAAGATTCCGACCTTCAGCTTTATTTGACCTGCCATCTTCATTCATTAATATTAACTGGTCTTGAAGTATATCTCCTTCTGATCTCTGTTTTCCTAACCCCTAATGCCAGGATGACTTCCTTCAGTTCGTTCATTTCCACCCCCATCCTTTCCTCCATGCTTATTCAGCTAGGAACAAGGTAGGTCTGAAAATAACTTTACCACATTTCCTCCACAAACCCTCTCTTTGAAGAGAAAAAAATTAGAAGTATTATGACATGATCACTTGTCCACAGTGACTCCAGTTCATTTTCTGATTTTACTCGCATACGTTCTTCCCCTCAGAGTAACTTTCCCATCTTAAAAACAATGACCATCCCTGATCTTGCTTTCCCAACTACTGTTGTATCCCCTTCTTATCTCTAACATGCTCTCTGGTGTTCTCATTCCTCCAATTACATCTTAAATCCCTTCCAGTCCAGCTGCCAAATTGTGCACTCAACTGAAACTGCTCACACCTCTTCCTAGGTTAGAACCACCTCACCTTTTTTGACTTGCTAGCCACCTTCCAGTCAAACATATCCATTTGAAATCCTATAGTCTCCTTTTGGCTTCCATGTCTTAACTTAATGCTCTTTTGGAGGATCCTCCACTTTCTGAAGGTGGTTCACAGGGTTCTGATCACGGTTATTTTCTCTCTATGTACCGTATCTCTGTATAATCTCATCTACAAATTCGACTGCTGATTACTCAGATCTTTATGATGACTTCTTTATGTTGGCCTGTTTGTCTATATCTGGCTGTCTTGGAATCCAAAGCTGTTTTGGTTGTATTGTGCTTCAAGCTGACAGGCTTCCATGCAAAGTCCAAGTGTGGTAACCTTTTGCATACTTACTAAAAAATGTTGGGGGGACATGAGGAGCATGGGGAAGGATTCCTTCTTTGCCCTCTAGGCTGAGGTTTCATGGTTCTAATCAATCAACAGGGTAGCACACAGTATGTGTATTTGAACTCTGTCTCCTCTTTCCTGGAAACTGGCCAACAAAGTGCTGACTGTGCAGGTTGCCTCCAGATGCAAATTAATCCAAAAACCTTAAAGCACATGAAGTGGAAGAACATGTCTGCTAATTAATTTGCAGCTTCAAAAATTCAATTTTCATGCATTATCCTTGCTATTGTTCACTTACTTTTTTAACCAGTTAAACTCACCATGGGTTTCCGTGGTTTTAATTAAAAAGGGGAAAATACATTTCTAAACAGAAATAAACTGGTTACAAACTCGTGCAATAACCAAACATTTGCAGTAATTTTGTGAAAGTGATTTATTTCCAGCTCAAAATTAGTTTTTCTCCTTTACCTCATGCCTCTTGTAGCAAAGTAAAACACTCAGTGCAAAGCACACTGGTATCAGACTTGCACATACCTTTTCAGGTTTTCTATGAAGTCTTCACTAAAGTGTACCTACATAATGTTTCACATCACTCCAGAGCACAGGTTCCTTCATCATTACTCCCAAACCCTTTGAAACCAGGCATTATAAAGACCCTTATTTAAAAAAAAACAACAACAAAACTCCCCAAAAAGGCTTGGAAATACAAAATGCAAGAGGGCACAAGCAGACAAGTCTCTTTGGGAGAGAGAGAACATCTCATTTGGTTAAGACTTCCTGTACAAAGAGCAGCATACAAAAAAAAGCATGGTAATCATCTCAATTATATGAAGATGCTGTCTAGGTTTAAGGGTTTGTTTGTAAAAACTAGTCCAATTATAACACAACTCTGGTATTTGTATAATTAACAAAGTTTGTAACAAAGCATTTAATTAGTGATATGCATGCTAAAAGCTGAAATGTACTAGGACAAGCTATTTATTCAGTTTGCTAACATGTCAAATACGTGCTGTGCTGAAGTTTCCACTCCTAATTAAAAGATATTTAGTACCACATGAATATGAGATCTTTTAGAATTAATGCAAAGGCTGGAATGATTTTCCAGGCACAGCACACTTTATCTGAGAAGATTACCATGATGAAAAATTTAAATGAGAGAGGTATGCTGAAAGCAGTAAGATTTATATACGTTCTAGTTTTTCACTCAGGAATTCTTCTACACTATCCGTGTTCCACTTGAGGATGCTCAGTTCTTCAGCAATGTTCCCAGTGTCATCCAACAGCTTTAGTACAGGGTCAGAACCACGCACATACTGCAAGGAGAAAAAAGGAAATACTTTTTCAACTGGCAATCACATTCTTCCCCCATTCTCCACCTCAGATACTTCCCCACAATTCAGTTTATTTAAAACCACTGTGGTTTATATCAGCTAGAAGACAAAGATGCACCTTATAAACTCACTCAGGGGTATCAAACTCACTTTGTGCCCTAGGCTAGATCCAGCCTAAGGCACAAGGAAGCAGCAGAAGCAGCTCCAGCTCCATCTTGTACCATGTGGTGGTGATGGCAGAAGTCCTGGCTCCAATCCAGGACATGGGGCACAGAGCAGTACCCCTGGCTTGACCTGAAACCTCCGCTGCAGCATGCTGTGTGCTGTGGTGGCAGCTCCAGCATGTGGCAGGGGTTGGCAGCCATGATAACAGCTAAAGCAGTCAGAGGGAGACTGGAGCTGTGTTAGCTCTGGCTCACTCTCTTGCCATATCCACCAGGGCTGGACAGCTTGGCATCCTGTGGCAGGTCTGGCCTGCAGGCCGTATGTTTGACCCCCCCCCCCCCGACTAATTAAATTAGGCATTCATGGCACCTGATAGGTGCATCTTTACCCTGCCTTCTGCTTGACTTCAGACCATCATTGCTAACTACCTCTTTCTGGTTTATATCAGTTCTGGGTTTTTTGTTTACTTGTTTTTATACTAAGGTGTAAACACCGCCCCCTTCACTAATATTACATTTTAAAATTCTGATACTTAATGAGTATTTTACCCAAAGAACCTTGTCTGCCTATGTCCTTAGACCAACATGGCTACAACCTATACACCTGATACTTAATGAGAGCATTAAAGTTGATATTTGTTAGATTCAGGTCATTAAAGCTGCACTGGGGGGTATTTATGCTTAGAATTAAAACAAACAACAACCCAGATCCTTCTTTACTTGCTGCTTTATTCACTGCTGCAGATGATTAGTTAAGGCTGGAAGCAATTCAGTTAAACAAAGAAGCTAACAGCAAACACCTTTTTATGCATATGGAGTTTACTCCATCAATGAAGCTAAAGCAGCTAAGCATCCTCATTACCTTAACAATAAATTTCAGAGTAGAAAGTTATCTAAGCCATAGTTTCTCAACCTGTGGTAGGTGTACCCCTGGGGGTACACAAGATAGGCAGAGGGTATGCGGGTATCCCAACACACCCTCTCTCTTGCCCTCTTTTCCTCTCTCTCTTGCCCTTCCTCCTCTCAAAACTATGGTAAAAATTTGGTGTGCCACACACTGCATGGCACTTTAAATTCTCCAGTAATAATTTGGTGTGCCATGCTTTGCACAGCGCTGGGTTCAGCACACCTAGCTTTGGCCAACACCACCTCTAGCCTAGGTACGTACTTGAGTTGTGCACCCCTGGTGTAAAAGGTGGCAGCTCTACCCACACCAGATCAGACATCTGTCATGTTGCAGCCCTATATACACAGTGCTTCTTCCAACATATGGCACATATTAGTCTATAAATATAAAGTCCCCTGGAAAATTGAATGTTGGGGTACTGATTAACATTTTCAGAATTTAGGGGTACTTGCTGCTTAGAAGATAGAGAAACACTGATCTCAGCAACACTGAGTAAGCACCACTTTCTTCAGGTGCTCAGCCTGCATTTCAGCCTTGGGCTTTTACCTAGTCCTCATTTTCACAAGTGTGATGGCTACAAGTGAAATGGAATAGATGGCAGGCACTTCCGTTAGACAATTCAGCAGGGGATGGGAGAGGACAGGAAGCTGGTATTTTACTTCAGTTGTTAAAATAATTATAGTTTAAATTACTGCATCCTGGTATCTTACCAGGCCATTAACTGACTTTCTCCTTTCCCATACAGCTAAGTGCTTTTTTCCCACTGCTTAATTATATATACAATTTAATATAGATAATTTTTAGTTACTCCCGGTCATCTCACCTTGAACACCAGGTCAAAGCTGTACTGTAAATTGCATCCACGCAGGCAATGCTCTATCTGCTGCTAATGACTAATATGACTTGCTAGTTAAATACTCCTTTTTACTATATGCCCTATTGGGCCTTCTAAAGTGTGACACTGGAAAGGAAGGCTTTTAATTGGCATAGAGTTTTTCAAAATTGAAAGTTTCTAGAGTGATTCCGTTAGGGATGTTATACTTTTTTTCCTCCTGTAAAGTTTTCCTAGGTTTATTTGCTTTTGTTCCGTATTAAGCTAACTAATCCCACAGGTTTTTTGGGTAAATTTTAGAAATCAACATCTATTGGGAGCATCAAGTAGCAGCACATCAGAGCAATAAATGAGACATATATATATTCAGTCTGTCTTTTTGGAGGTGGGTCAGAGCTCCTGCTACTGAGTTTAAAATCAGCACTCTTTCAGATGCACCCATATCCTTTATCAAGGGGTTAGGCATAAACACATATTGAATAGTTTGTGGAAGGAATGGTTTTATGTACACTGAATTCCTCTTAACAGCTAGAATTTAAAATGAAGGGAGAAAAATCATTACTCACTTTGATTTGCAGTCCCCTGAACAGTTTGGGCTTGTCACTCCTGACAAAAGCTAAAGTAAGGGGGAAAGAACAGAAAAATCAACTGAAATAGCAGTTCTATGAAAAGCACAGGTCTCCTCCTCCTGCCTTACTGTATATGGCATCCCATTTGAAAGGTAAATTTAATTTTTCTAGTCTTACTTCTTTAGAATGATGAATGTTTCAGGAGCCACCTATCTGTACAAGTGTTCAAATTCTTTCCCTTAAACAATCACACAGAAGAATACATTTTACTTGAGAAAAGACATGCGTCTGCCCATAGTACTTTGAATGTGCTTCATACATCTGCCTGAATTTTTGCAAATGCTTGACTGGCCTTGGATCATTGTGCTTTCAATGTTTGCTTGTACAAATGACAGTATTCAGGAGATTTGTTGTATGGTTGATGGCCACCTAGTGTTAGTACAAGATGCTAATGTGCAGGAACATGACTGACACTTGGCTGAGCCAATGCATTCCTTTTTTTGTGAGGGAAGTTAGTGGAGAAAGCAAGGATTCCTCCAGGTAACACACAGGATATATTTAAGAGGCAGTGTGAGGTAGCATGGATACAAAATATTTTGTGAAGGAAGGACAAGATTATTTAAAAAATAAAGTTGTGTATAACTCTCATGCTTCTAGTGATTAACACAAATTGGATACATAACATAAATTTTACAAAGAAGGATACTGAAAACACAGGGATGATTTTTTCTGGCATTGAAAGTGTTTAAGGTTAGGCTCCCTAACCTTTTTTCCCTATAAATTCCATAGTTTTCCCTATAAATCCATGTAATAAGTATGCATGCCAGAACAATGTCAAGTGACGACAGTCAAGGTGCTCTGTTAGCGGGGCTCTGATGGTGTGTATTGGGTAAAATTGTACCCCCTTTCTCAGGATAAGTAGTGTTGAATTTTTCCTGAGATGCAGTTGCCCTACTTCTGCATGGAGATGTCTAGAGACCAGAATGTCAAATGTTTGGTTCCCATAGCAATCATAAGATGACATCTTTATAACCATCCTGTTTGTATTGCTATGGATTGTGTTGCCTTTAATATCTCCTCAGTACTGAGTGTGCAGTGGCAAAATTACAGTTCCTTTGGGAACCATAATTCCCACACTTTCTCGATGAGACAGTTCATGGTACAAATCAAATTCAGGTGCTATGGCTGTAGTGTGCACTACAGTGTGCAGAATTTCCACAAGGTAACAAGCTCTCAGAGGTAGCAGGTTCCTCAACGTGATATTGGGGGGAGGGGTAAGAGTTAAGTTTACCTTAATTCATTTTGTAAAATAATACTGCAAACATCTAATAGCTAACAATTTTAAAAGCAGCTGCTGAGAGTAATTGGTACTGGCTGCTGCACCCTGTTCAGCTCAAAAGATCAGAATTGATTTTCCAAAGTCTCTTCATTTCAGTATTCATTTGTTCCTTGTGCCTTTAGTTATGTAAGCTTGCCTTTCATTAATCGATAGTGAAATACAAAAATAAATTACAAGATATGTTTTTTTTGCCATGATTTCTATCTGTAAAACATTCTCGAGCAGGTTGGAATACTTCACTGAGTTTTTCTACAGCTCTTCTTCACTGAAATCTAAAACTCCAATAGCTTTCCAGGACCACTGAGGTAAAAAAAAAAAGAGAGGCCATATTCAGTAATCAGCATGCTGGAAAAAAAAATGCAAAACTTACTCAACAGAAGATCATGAATAGGTTAACAAAATGGATATGGTTTTAGAAGCAAATTTGACTAGGTAGCTTGACTGCATTAAAGAATAGCTACAAAATACCAAAAACGTTTTTAAGGGTTAACTTGGCTTAGAGCTCTTTTGGCTTTAACAGGTGTGAAAAGTTGTTAATTGATACCTGAAAGCAGGCTCAGCTGGAATTGAGCTGGCCATGCTCTGGCTGCTGTAGGGGAGAGAAGGAACAGACCTGCATATAATGTGAACAGATTAAGTGGAAGGAAAGAAAAGCTGGATCTGCTACAGCTTTGTTACACCATTATCTTAAAAGTAACCATTACATTTTCATAGCAATGTCAAGGATCTAAACCAGTGAAGATTAAGATGTTTTATGGAACACACTTTTTTAAATACTTTAGATAGCTGGTACCAACTGTTTACTCTTAACATAACATTTCATTGTAATGCTGAATGTATAAGGCTTTTTGTGGTTTGGTAGAAATTAATTCTAAACAAACCGGTGCTTCGAGATGAATGCTGTAAACACTTCACAAATGCAACATGCAAGTGTCTAACTTATTTAGATGACTTGCTGAGAGTTACATAAACAAATGCTAGCTGGAGATTCATAAAAAATTTTGACAAAAAGAACATCCTTTTTATTTCCTCCATAGACCTACATTGTAGGGGTCAAATGCAATTGAACCTTTTTGAGTAGAACTGACAATTAAGGGTGCCTACAGAGGTAATATACCATTATTTAAATATGCCTTAAGTTTTCCTCAGCCTTGAGAAGATTTATTCCACAGTAGAAAGGAGTTTGGACCATCAATGTCCATCCATATACACTGGGGGAGACCAGAATTGTTTCCATAAACATGGAACAAGCAGGCATCTTGACATTAAGAGGCTATATTGTCTGTGGAATAGGAGTCAGATCTGGGGTACAGACAGGCAAAACCCACTTTAAACTATACCTCTTTACTATATCATGCTTGCTCTTAGATTGGTATAAGAAGAGCTGTAACCGTAATCCTGTTTCATTCAGGTTTAAATTATCTCAATTAATGTATTATAGCTACTTCCTTTCTATGTAAATGAACTGATAAACTACAACATGTTTTGGTAAACTTATGTACCCAGCTTATTTTAAATGTTCTTAATACAAATAATTTTAAAGTGCACATTTCCCTTTTTGATTTTCATCTCTGATTTCCAATTTCCATTCAAATGCAGCTTGACATAAACATACTACTTCTATTTTTTTAAGTTTCTCACTTTTCTATTACATTTAAAAACTACAATTTTTAATTTTTACATTTTACTCGATGTGAAGCTTTAAATGTGTACCAAGACAGCATATGCTTTAATTAGAAAAAGTAGTGTAAATTAAGTATAAGGCTATACTTGGCTTCGAAGCAACAACTTCAATGGGTACCAGTGAATGATAAATTTAAATCAAGTCAGCTCTGAGGGTTTGAGGCACTTTCTAACACTAGGCTTATGTGAACCAGCTGTACATGTGCTCATTCACTGGCAGGCTTGGATACCAAGGGTAACACACTGGAGCTATTGGCCACAGAAAACGACATTTCAGGTTAAGAACTCCAGACCAATCCTCTAGGTTGTTTGTCTAGGGAAAGGGGCAAGAGGACATTTAAATCAGAAATTAAGGAACTACAGGCATACCTCATTTTATTGCGCTTCGCAGATATTACGTTTTTTACAAATTGAAGGTTTGTGGCAACCCTGCGTCAAGCAAGTCTATCGGCGCCATTTTTCCAACAGCATTTGCTCACTTTATTTTTTAGCAATAAAATATTTTTTAATTAAGGTATGTACATTTTTTTTTTTTTTAGACATAATGCTATTGCACACTTAATAGACTACAGTATAGTGTAAACATAACTTTTATATGCACTGGGAAACCAAAAAATTCGTGTGATTCACTTTATTGCAATATTCGCTTTACTGCGGTGGTCTGGAACCAAACCCGCAATATCTCCGAGGTATGCCTGTACTACAGCTAAGAATACTTTCCCCTCGTATTCCTCTAGCTTCATTTAAACTATCCCAAAAATTCTCCCTTAAAAAGATCCACGCTGGATTTAAAGTATCCCTGTAATGAATAAACTACCACCCTACCTTGGTAACTTGCCCAAATGGTTAGTGGCTCTCACTGTTTATACTTTTGCACTAATTGTTAGTTGGAATTTATCCTGTTTCAGCTTCCAGCTACTGCATCTTGGTCTGACCTTCTCTTTCATTAAATGGAACTTTGTTATCAGAATACTTCTATCCAGGTTCCTATCTCTTTGATAAGTTATAAGACTTGAGCTTCTTAGTTCCCTTATCATAAGGTAATCATTCCAGACTTTGAATCAGTCTTTTCTCTTTTGAACATTTCAATTTTTACTTCATTTAAAGTTTCCATACCTGACATAGGTGGCAAATAGTCTTACTGATGTTGTATATCAGCAGTTCCCAATCTGTGGTATGGGTACCACCAGTGGTACGCGTTAACAGATTTATTATAATTACTTTACATGACAAAAATGTGTTGGTGGTACTTAAGGTTGTATCGTCTTAAAATGATGATGTGCAATCTGTCAAAGTTTGGGAACTGCTGTTGTATATAAAGTAGGGCTGTCAAACAATTTAAAAAAACTGACTGTGATTAGTTGCATAATTAAAAAATTAGTTGCAATTAATCTAATTTTTAAATCGCAGAGCTAAAAACTCAAAATTACATAAAATTATGCAGGGAGGGGGAACCCTGCATGTCCTGGTAGGATGACCAATCTGAGTGGGGTCTCTGCAGAGCTGCCCAGGACATGCCCCCAGCCTGAGCATAGCCCCAGTGGCGGTGGGCTCACCATGCCCTTCCCTCAGTAGCGGCAGCCGCGGGCAGCCAGGGCTGGGGTACCTGCTCTGGCCCTGGCCAAACTTCCTTGCTCATTTTCTCAGCAGGTCCCAAAAGGTCCCAACATGCCATGGACCTAATGATGCACAGCAGCCCCACTGTGGCTCAGCACCACCTTCCCTGAAGCCCTAGCACTGCTAGACTGGCTGCAGGTTATGGGCAAGCGTGCCCCCTGCTGCAGCTGCCTGGAACCTGCGTCCCGCTGGAACCTACACGGAGCTGCCATGGCAGGTCTGCCTAGCACCCTTAGGCCCATGACTTAGGGTGGATCAGGACCACCTGGCAGCTTTGGCATGAGCTGCCTCTGGGTCCGTGGGTCCACAGTATGGGCCTCCCCCCAGGGAGTGGCAGCAACGGCGGCCTCATACCTTGTGCCCTCACAGAGGCAGCTACTGTCAGTGGGTGGGATTCCTGTGGAGCCACCTCCCATAGCACCTGTACTGCAAACCCGGCCCCAGCCCAGTGCTGCCACTGAGCTAGGCAGAGTTGCTGCTCTCCACCCCATGCCGCCTGGGCTCCCTGCCCAGTGCTGTGGCAGCACTGGGTGCGGCTCAGCCTCTGTCACCACTGGGCTGGAGCCAAGCATACGGAGACGGGGCTGCGCGAGGCGACTTTGCAGGAATCCCGCCCCCCCCCGCCTGCCAGCAGTGGCTGTCTCCCAGGGGCACAGGGCTGCCATAGTAGCCACTGTTCTCTTGGGATGTGCAGGGACCCACAGGCCTGGAGGTGGCTCGTGCCACAGGTCCCAACCCACCCCAAGTCCGAGCTAGGGTGCCAGGCAGCTCTGCCAGCCCAGCTGCTCAGGGCTCTGGATAGGGGTTGTGCGCGTCTGGGTGCAACGCCCCCCTTCCTGCTGCAGCTACCTGGAGTCTGTGCCTGGGCTGCCCTGCAGCTCCTCTGCACTGCCACCGTTGCCCCACTGGGCAGCCCAGAGATGACAATGACAGCAGTGGGCTGGGGCAACCCGGGCACAGGCTCCAAAGCCACATATGTGATTAATGCGTTAATTGGTTCCTGCCTTAACTGCCACTGATGGACAGCCGTAATATAAAGGTACTGCCACTTGCCTACTCCTAGATATTCCCCTATTTATATGGTTAAATTGCTATGCAATGAAGACTAACTATTCTACGCAAAAGGAACAAATTAAGTTCCCTGACTGTGGCTGTGTACACAACAAACCTGGGAGAATTCTCCCATGTTTTGTCTCTGGATACAGAAACTTACCTAGAGCTGCATGTCCTGACATTCAATTGCAGCTGCACACAGGGCAGCCCTAACTGGCTAACCTAGACTGCCTGTGGTCAGCCTGCATTTCCCAGCAACATAAGGCAGACATTGTGAAGGAGGCATGGTCTGGAGCAGCAGAGTCCAGTGAGCGACACACCATCCCCCTGGGGTGGAAAGGGAGAAGCCAGAGGACTGTGTTCTCTTCTGAGAGAAGCCATGGCATGTACAGACATTCACTGTCCCAGGAGAAACTCTCCTGGGGGTGATTTAACCCTGGTTGTTCCTAGGTTATTTTTTTTGTAGCGGCCATTTGTAAAAGACCTAAACATCTGTATACAGTACTCATGGTCTCTCCTGAGACAGCAGCGAATCTCACTCTGTACAAGGCCTGTCTGAGCTGGTGGAAAGTAAGGAATTAAGTGACAAGAGACTTCAGAGAGATTCATATACCCTCCTATCTGGCCAGTACAGTTCAAAAAGGTGTCATGATTGTGTAGCCAGGCAAATGACTACTTTAGTAATGTTCTAAGAACAATGTCATAAATAACAAATCTTCAGATAGGTGTATGAAAAAGAAGAGTAGTTTTCAAAGCTGGTGTAAAGCAAATTCTATTTTTAGAAGAATATTTCAAGTCTTAAAATCTTTACTTTTTTAAGGGGTGTTGGTTGCAACTGTGTTAGTCTAAGGACACAGGCAGGCAATGCTTTAGGAAAAAAGTAGGCTGGTAAGGTTCTATGGGTAGACTGTGATATCTTTTATTAGATAAACTAAACAACTGGAAAAATAACTTTTTTACAACTATTTAGTTGGTCTAATAAAAGATATCACATTTACTCAAAGAACCTTGCCTGCCTACTTTTTCTAATGCATTGAAGTGGATTTTAATGCACATCCTATACCTCAAATGGTCACGAGACTGGATTTTCTGCTGAGAAGTATCTGTGAAGCAACAACTTTTATTGAGACAACACTACTCAGCTATGGGGTGACATTTCTAAAAACACAGTTATTAAAGGAGGTATTACACAAATTGCCGCTGCTTTCCTTTCCAAAGACAGACTAATCTTTATTAACTAGCAGTACGGTTATTTGTGAAACACTGAACTTTTATAATATTTTTTGAAAACTTAGACTAAGTGGGGGAGCAGGCTGATTAATGTAAACAACTGGGCAAAAGGGAAAAACTGTTACATTAATCAAGTGTCCTACCATACTCAAGGGGATACATTTAAGTAGACCTAAGAGTGGTCCCTGGACTGAAACTAAAAAAAAAAAAAAAAAAAAAAAAAAAAAATTAAAATTTATATTGGGCCCAAAATTAGTATCAGAAAGCAACACAACAAATGAATTGACCCAAACAAAATGTCTAAAGGAACCCCTTACAAAAAACCCCTTAGCTTTCATGGTCACAAATCTATCACAATCAAGGCAGAAAGTTAATCCTACATCTAGTTTTGTTCTATCTAAACTGTAAAAAACACACACATATATATATATATACACACACACACACACACACGTGTGTGTGTGTGTGTGTGTGTGTGTGTATGTACACATATACACACACGTACACACACACACACACACACACACACACGTATGTTATTCAATTGTAATCACAGAATTATCAGAAACATTTAAGCCTTTGAAAACAAATGGTAATATTCAAAGAAAGTGGTATGTTTTGCAATGAACAGTAAAATGAAATTGTTTAAATCAATTATATATGGATAGTTTATAGTCTACTGTGGGTTACCTTTCACTTCCTCCAATGCAAGTGCAAATAGCCAGGACAAATGGGTGGCCTCATTAATACAAAGACTTAAAAAAATTGTAGAAATTTTTATGGTGCATCTTTTAATGAAAAAACCCATTTTTCCAAAGTAAATATTTTGCTGATTCCTCAAGTTTTTCGATGTTCCTAATATTTTAGTTGGTTATCTGACATCCACTGACTCAATCTGAACATATTCTATAGATCAGGGAGTGTCAACCAGGGCTACAGGTACCCCTTAAAGGTACCTGTGTAGGGAGTATGCACAGGTAGGCAGGCGAGGGAGTGATGTGGCAATGGCATCTCCCCAGGCACCTTCCCAAACTTCACTTCTTACCTGGGGAGGAACATACTGGGTGCTGCCAGCCCCCACACAGCACACTGCAGAGCCTTCCTGCCCCCCACCTCAGCTTGCTCTTGTGCCTGCTCCCAGGAGCAGGGTCAGGGAAGTGGGGGTGAGGGCAGTGGTGCCCCTTTGTGGGCTGGACACATGCCACCCAGCTGGCTGGGGAGGGCAACACAGGGCACGCACATGGGAACTGCTGCCACTGCCACGCCTTGCACTGCTTTCCTGCAGCCAGTTGCACGTGCGGCTTTGTGGACTGTTGACGCGCCTTACCCCTTCTGCACCGCCCATCAGCAGCCCGCAGAGCCACATGTGACACCAGCTTCAGGAAAGCTGCACAGGGTGCTGCAGCAGCAGCAAGGGGGGGGGTGGCCACCGCATGCGAGCCCCGCCCCTGCCCACTCAGGCCAGCCAGGTGGTGCATGTGCAGCCTGCAGATGGGGCACTGCTCCCCTTGCCCCCCCCAGCCTTGGGACTGGACACAGAGACACCCCCCCACAGCCCCTTCCCTCTTCCCTGCCTCATCCCTTCCCCCAACACACTCTTACCTGCTGGGGTGTGCATGTCTCTGTCTGTCTGTCTGCATGTGTGTACCTGCATGTGTCTGTTTGTGCCTATGCCTGCATATGTGTGTGTGCATGTCCCCCTGCCTGCCTGGCAGCAGCAGGCATGTGGCATCGCACAGCTCCTGGGGCACTGGGGTGCAGAGTCCAGCCTGCTGCAGCAGCTGCTTCTGCCCTGCACACAGATCTGGGGGGCAGATGTCCCCCTGCACCTCCATCGGGGTCTGCACAATGGCAGGAACTGCCACCCACTCCCCACACCTCCCAGATGAACCACTCTCGTGGCTCTGCCCTGCACTCTAACCCAGGTGCGCAGTGCCTGCTTCTGCCCCTGCCCCACTCCCTCCCTCTGAGAACCTCAATCTGCCCCCCCAACCGAGAAAAAAATATAAAGGGGTACATGAGCTGAAACTTTGAGGCAGAAGGAGTACACTTGTTAAAAAAAGGTTGAAACCCCCTGCTATAGATGTAAAATTCACACTTCTTGAATATAGGTAGCTTTTAAAAGTTACAGTTTAAACTTTACATTGATAAATTAATACCACAGAATCATATTAACTATATAATTCTGGTTTCTCCAACTTCTAACTCTTATTGTATAACTTGCATAAAAGCAGCTTAAGATTTTCACTTTTCAATTTCACAAGTAACTCTTTAACTCCGCTGAAACCATTTTTGGGTAAACAGCACCTCTGGCTTATCTTTTTATGTAGTACGTTTAAATCTGATGGAGGGTGAGCCACATGACAACAAAAAATGAATCAATATTTGAGTATTTAATAAATGAAGAACTCAAGGTCAGATACAGAATTAACACACGCTAATCCATGTAAGACTAATACATACACAACCTAGCAATTAGTGCTGCCATTTTGTCTAACTCCGAAAGAAAAAATCCTAGTGGGAGCCATTAGACAGGAATCAAATTGAAGAGAACATTTGTAGTGAGAGCATTGGCAATGAGAGGCTACACAGTTCAATATAACCTAAAAATACCAGTGCTTCAGAAGCTTCAAAAGCAGCAACATGACCTTCAGTCAACTTAACTTCTATAACAAACATTCAAGTGACAAGTGGAAACAAACCCAAATCAGTGGTCTTCAAACTTCCTGAAGTCCTGGAACCCTTTCATATAACTTCTGTCATCAGCAGCTGCCGTGCGGTACTTCTAAATGGTCACCGATCCCTGGTTGGTGCCTGCCACCTCCCCCCCTGCTGCCACCAGCGCTGGCGGCATCTGCAGGAGCTCCCCACCCACTGCTGCCAGGCTCCCGCCACTGCCAGGGGCATGTGCTGCTCATATCCGTCATGGAGCCCCTACCCCTATCCTAAAGACTGATGCAGAGCCAGGCAACCTGATCCAGCAAAGGTGATGCACCAGCTCCTGGCCAGCTGCAACATTACCCCCAAAATCTTTGCAGAACCCTGGATGACTTATTGTGGAATATTATGGTTCTGTGGAACACAGTTTGAAAGCCACTGCTCTAGATAAATCGAGGGCATTTATGGTGGAATAACTCAAGATTTTTTTATTTATTTATTTATTTTTAATAGAAAGTAAAATTACAGAAGTGTTTGAGCAAAACTAGCATAAGCTATAAACTTTAAGATATCAATACTGATTTGAGCTAACCTAGAGATGAATTCAAACAAACCCAGTGTCACAATTTGCGATTCCAAAATAACTTTCACATTTATCACCTGGTATCTCAGAACTAGTCTGAAGTAGAGGTGCACCAAAAGATTGGTCTGATATCTGATCGGCACCGATATAAATTGACTGTATTGGAAACTGGCCTGGTGCGGCCAATAATTTGGCTGATAAATGCCTGTGCATGCGAGCAGCTACAGCACAGCACGTAAGTAGCAAGGAGCACAGCCCAGCAGCTTGGAGAGTTGTGTCCAGCTGGTAAGTCTGTTGGGATGGAAGGGGAGGGGAGAGGGAAGGGGTGTGGGAGGGTATTTTGAGGTCCCTGCAGTGAGGGAGGGAATGGGGCTGGGCAGACGCTATGCAGCTGGGGCGAGGCAGGGCATGGGACGGAGCCACAGTTCATCGGGAGGAACAGGGAGTGGGGGCACCTTCCGCTGCTGTGTGCACTCTGGGAGGGCATGGGGGGAGCCGTATGCCCCTGGATCTGCGTGGGGCAGGGCGGTGTAGTGTGGGCTGCAGCTGTGGGCTAGGGCAGTGCTGGCCTCTTCCCAGCATGTGGAGGCGGGGAGGGGGGTTGGGTCAGGCTACGCTCAGGGTGGGTGGCAGTGGCACTGGGAGGGGGTTTGGGGAGCTACGGTGAATTTTGGGGTGGCTGCAGCCTTTTCATAGCCCCCTCCCAGTGCTGCCGCTGCCCATCCCAAGTGCAGCTGGGCCCAACCACCCTCCTCACCCATGCACTGGGAAGTGCTGGGCACAGCCCCGGCTCCAGCCCGCATCTGCAGCCCACCCCACCCCACACACACGCAGGGGCACACGCCTCCCTCCTGGCATACCCCTGGCTCCTGGAGTGTGCGCAGCGGCAGGAGCTGCCTCCCCCAAGTGAGCCGTGGCTCTGTCCAGCACCCTACTCTGCCCTGGTTGGGCAAATGCCTGCCCCAGCCCCCCCACCACAGGGGCCTTGATATGTCCCCCAACACCCCTTTCTTTCCCCCCACCCCTTCCACCACAACAGCCCTATCAACTGGATGCAGCTCTTTAAGCTGCTGGCCTGTGTACTGGAAAATGGATCAGTACTGGCTGATATGCCTCCTTAAAAATTGGCTATTGGTATCAGCCCCCCCCAATCTATCAGTGCACCCCTTGTCTGAAGACATCTTTTATTGGGAAATGTATGTGTGCGTGCACGTGTATGCATGTGTGTATAGGACCTGATAACTAAAGGAAAATTATGTACATGTTAATGTTCTGGTCAATCCTTCCCTCTATTCTCAGCAAAGGTTGACAATCAAAGGAAGGCACAGGCTGGCAGTCCACTAGGCTTCATTCAGTTGTTTTAAAAAACAGGTTTGAAGTTTAATAGGATGAAGGAGATCAATGAACTTGTTTAGAAAAGCAAGGATTGAGAGTACAGGATTACACAGGAGTAGAGGAAGGACTCTTTCAAGAATACTGACATGGAGATTATACACCAGAGGTGTAACAAATTAGTTCCATGTCAGGGTTAATTTATGCCAAGGTCCTCCATGAAACTCTTTTTTCAGGTTTAACATTATTTCTCAACACACATGGATACGAGATGTGGGGGACTAAGTATCTTAACAGGACACTTAGGAAACTGGTTTTAACTAAACATGAAAGAATCTCAGAAGAAGCATATCCTTTGCAAGAGAGGGCAAAGCAAAGAAAATTTTACATAATTACAGTACAATTCCATTATTAATCATCATTGGTGGTGGTGGTATTTATTATTTAGATTTACCATATTTTATGGTGCATAGGTCGACTCCATATTTCTATTAAAAAGTTAGGATTTTTGTATGTCCGGTGTATCAGTTGACCCTGCCTTGGTGTCCAAGGCACTGGAAGCCTGGGCAGGCTCATGGGAGAGGTGGCATGCTAGTAGGCTCCCAGGAAGTTGGATCAGACACCCAGGAGCTTGGGCAGCACCTGGCCCACTAACAACCCACCTGGGTGGCCTCGGGGGGGGAGGGGGGTGCTGCTGCTGTGGAGGGAAGGACCGGGCCCCCCCACCACAGCTCAGGGGTTGCCCAGCCCAGCAGCAGCTTGCTCCCCAGCCCCAGGGCAGGTGGGGAGGCTCTGTCAAAAGAAGGATCAGGCCCCTACCACTTCTGTCTTTAGCTGGCATCTGTGGCTGGCAGGATGCCTAGCGCCTTCTGGGAAGGGGGTGACTTGCCCCAGGGACAGCATGGGGTGTTAGATAGGGGTGGGAGGAGGCTAAGGGTGTTGGACTGAGCCAACCTTCCTCACCACTTCTGCCTGACACTCCGCACTGCTCCTGGGCCAAGCCAGCCTCTTCCTAGGAGGCACCAGGTGTCCTGACAGCTGCAGGAGCCTGCTGAAGACAGAAGTGGTGAGGAGCCTGATCCAACTTTTAGCAGAGCCTCCCTGCCTGTCTGGGGGCTAGGGGGCGAGCTGCCACTAGCCCAGGCAGCCCCTGAGCTGTGGGTGGAGGGGCCCGGTCCTTCCCTCCATGGCAGCAGTACCCCCACCCCCTGGGCAGGCAGCTGGTAGGCCACGTGCTGCTCAAGTTCCCAGGCACCTGATCCAACTTCCCAGGAGCCCACCAGCATGCCACCTCTCCCACAAGCCTGCCTGGACTTCCAGAGCCTCACACACCAAGGTGAGGGATGGGGTGTACAAGTTGAGGTTGAATTTTAAGTGTTAAAAACTTGTCTTCAAAACTTGACTTATACACCATGAAATACAGTATATCTCAGATATCCAGAAAGGCTCAGAACATCTTACAATGAATGACAAAGAACCTGACTAGTGTAAGAATGCTGCTATTCTAAATTAGGTTGATACATGTCTTATATAGTTGGGGATGGTCCTGCTTTGAGCAGGGATTTGGACTAGACAACCTCAAGTCCCTTCCAACCCCAGTTTTCTATGATTCTGTATAGTTTATCTGTGACTTAAATCCATCCCTGATGCATAAGCATTATACTAGTTTTGAATTAGATTACCACATGCTATTTTTTTTCTCAAGACCTGTCTCAAAGCACACAGGCTAAAATTATACAATAGTTTGTTTTCTCCTCATTAGAGTCTTCTCATTATTCAACTACTACTCTGATGACAGAATTGTTCATCTCTTTATATGGTTTTCTGTATCATTCAGCTGTAGACTATCAGAATTTTTTATAATTATTTGCTATGAGAAAATACAGAGAATGGGGGAGTTATCACAATGATTTTATATAATATGCACTGCACCTTTACCTGCTTGATATACTTAACTGCATACAATTCTATCAAAGGAAACTAATGGGGGATGGGGAGGGACAGAAAATGAAACAATGACAACGATTAGGTCATTGCTAGAAAGAATCCTGAAGGAAATTATTAGAAAGATGTTAGCTGGGAACTGCCCACTTGCCTGGCTAGCACCAAACTAGAAAGCTTTTCTCAGTCCCAAACCTGGAATTAAGGGGAAGTGAAATACTATAGACCCTGGCCTATAGAGGAGCACCTGAACAGACAGTTTTAGGGGCTGCCAGAGCCCCTCCGACCTGAAGGAAAGGGTTTGTTTGGACTGAATGGAACTTACTCAAAACTTGCAAGAAACTACATGGGGGTGTCTTAAGATGTATAACCTTTTTGCTTGTTGTTGTTCTTGCTATTTAACTTGGGATAAATTAATTATACTTTGTTTTGAAGAAGCTGTTTAAGTCTCTTGAATTAGCCATTGGACAAAGGCTTCCAGCAGTGTGCTGTCTGGCACCAAATTGCAAGGCCTGTCACATTAAGAAAAGAAGCAGCTCAGGGATGCTATCTAGGAGTAGTCAGGCTATGTGATTGGAACAAACTGTTACCAAAAGTTCCAAGCTATGCAGTAGTCTCAGTTGCACCTGGGCATCATAAAAAACCTGATTTTATAAATGAGGAATTGATGCAGGTATTTAAGGAGAGATTAGATCCACAAATGGATTTAGGCATCAAATTTCAGAAATTAGAAATTTCAGATCCTTGCTCAGCTGCTACCTAGCCCTGGATGTACCAATCTGTTCTCATGCCCAGAATCTCTTAAACCTTGACTAAGCTGCACAACTCCTGCCTGCACAAATTGGACATTCTCCCACTTACTTTGTCTGTAAATAATACCAGAGCATGCCAACTGGATCATACCCTGTATAAAACAAAGCTAGAATAATTGTGCCCTTTTATCCAATTGGTTCACTCAGATTGTAGGAGATCCAGCCTCAAATCAGCCTCTGTCTGAAGGAAGTTGACCAGATGTTTCCCACCTCCTAGGAGAGTGCTATAATGACTTGACAGGCTAACGGGCTGTGGAGTGGACACCTACAGTCAGGTAGGTGTCTAACTGGCTTAGGGACCATACCCAGAGAGTGGTGTGGTGGACGGGTCATTCTTGGCTTGGAAGGAGGTGGGAGTAGGATCCCACAGGATCTTCATCAGCTATTTGGAAGAGGGTGTGGAGAGCACCCTCTCCAAGTTCACGGATGATACCAAATTATGGGGCAAAGTTAATACACCAGAGGGCAGGGAGCAGTTACAGGCTGACTTGGACAGGTTAGATTAATGGGCTGAATGTAATAGGATGCAATTCAACAAAGATATATATGAGGTACTCCACTTAGGAAGGAGGAATCCCCAGCACACCTACAGGTTGGGGGAAGTCCGCCTCAGCAGCTCAGAGGCTGAGAGAGATCTTGGAGTCACAGTTGACTCCAAGATGAACACGAGCCAGGAAGTGTGATGAGGCCATCAACAAAGCCAACTGCACCTTGTCATTTATTAGCAGATGCATGACCAACAGATCAAGGGAGGTGATGCTTCCCACTCTATGCAGCATTAGTCAGGCCGCAGTTAGAGTACTGTGTCCCATTTTGGGTGCTGCACTTCAAGAGAGACATGGAGGATCTGGAGAGTGTTCAGGAGGAGGGCCACTTACATGATTAGTGGTCTCTGTGAAAGACCCTGCAAGGAGAGGTTGAGAGATCTGGATGGCTAAGGGGTGACCTTGTAGCTGCTGATAAATTTATCAGTGGCTACAAGCAGGACAGCAGGGAATTGGGGAAGTGCTGTTTACCAAAGCGCCCCAGGGAGTAACTAGGAATAATGGGTGCAAACTAATGGAGAGTAGATTTAGGTTACACCTTAGGAAGACATTTTTTACAATAAGGGTGGCCAGAGTCTGGAATGGGCTTCCAAGAGAGGTGGTGCTGTCACCTAACTTGAAGGTCTTCAAGAGGAGGCTTGACAAACACCTGCCTGCGGTCATCTGACCTTGGTCCTCTTTCCGGGCAGGGGTCAGACACAATGATCCATTGGGTCCTTTCTGATTCTATAATCTATGAACATATGACACTCCCAGATGGGTCTCTCAATCCTGATGAATCGGTTCTATTTTTGCATTAGAATATTTAAATATATTTACTGCTCTTTGACTCATGAACTGGAATTCTATTAAATGTAAAAACAAAATTTGAAAAATTCTAATTAAATAAATTTGTTAAATGTAAAACATATTCTAAATATATCAAAATGTTTGCCTTGTAAAAACAAATTAATTTATACAAAGACTGTATCTACAGTTACTGAATTGAATGGATTATTTTTGCTCCTTTGAGACTTCAGTGCAACTAAAATTTTATCCTCTCACAACTTGTTCGTCTCCATCACCTGGAAATAGAAAATAAACTAAAGTATAAACTGAATATACTTTAGTTATAGAACTATAGTAACTGTACAAACTGAAAAGAAAAGTTGTTTGCACCTGCAGAAGAGGCAACTATCATCAGAATATTGAGATAGTACCTCAGCAAACAGGTTTTGGAAACTTAACCATCATTTCAGTAGCTGGACTTTCTTTGCTACTTTGGTAGCAAACAAGTGCTGTTTAATATTTTTATTCTTTAATCACTATATTGTTGTTTAATTGATCTTAAGATTAGCTGGACTTTAATAAGGATTGTATTTGTTAAAGAAAAATGTGTTTAGTTAAAAATATCCAATTTAAATGAAAACAAACTATTTTATCCACTAATATCACCAAATTAACAATAGTACTGCCACTTCCTAACTTTTGAGCACTTGGTTTATAACATTACTGTAGCCTGGATGTATTTCCTAGGTTTATAAATAGGCAATCTGGAAAAAACAAAATTGTGTCATGTGACATTAACACCATTTGTTACAAAATACTAATACCATTTGTTTCATAGTTTCTAGGGTTGGAAGGGACCCGAGTAGATCATCTAGTCCAACCCCCTACCATGGCAGGAAGGAGTACTGGGGGCAAACGACCCCAGCAAGGTGTACATCTAACCTCCTCTTAAAGACCCCCAGGGTAGAAGCCAGCACTACTTCTCTTGGAAGTTGGTTCCAGATCCTAGCCACCCTGACCGTGAAGTAGCGCTTCCTGATATCTAGCCCAAATCTACCCTCTGCCAGCTTGTGACCGTTATTCCTGGTCACTCCTGGCAGTGCACGGGGGAACAGGGACTTCCCCAGTTCCTGCTGATCCCTCCTGACTAGTTTGTAGCAGGCCACTAGATCCCCCCTCAGCCTTCTCTTGTGGAGGCTGAACAGGTTCAGGTCCTGTAGCCTCTCCTCATAAGGCCTTCCCACTGCCCCCTGATCATGCGAGTGGCCCTCCTCTGGACCCTCTCCATGTTGTCCACATCCCTCTTGAAGTGCGGCGCCCAGAACTGGACGCAGTACTCCAGCTGTGGCCTGACCAGTGCCGCATAGAGGGGGAGGATCACCTCCTTGGACCTGCTTGAGATGCATCTGTGGATGCATGACAAGGTACGGTTGGCCTTCCTGACTGCATCCCCCCACTGCCGGCCCATGTTCATCTTGGCATCAATGATGACTCCAAGATCCTTTTCCACCTCTGTACTGACAAGAAGGGAGTTCCCCAGCCTGTAGGTATGGTGCCGGTTGTTCCTCCCCAGGTGCATCACTTTGTACTTGTTATTGGATCTCATCCTATTCTCATTCGCCCACCCCTGTAACCTGTCTAGGTCTGATTGCAGCCTATTTCTCCCTTCTAGCGTGCCCACGTCCCCCCACATCTTAGCGTCATCAGCAAAATTGAACAGGGTGCTTTTCACCCCCTTGTCCAAGTCACTGATGAAGATGTCGAACAGTGCGGGCCTGAGGACCAAGCCCTGCAGAACCCCACTGCCCACAGCCCTCCAGATTGAAGATGACCCATCCACCACCTCTCTGGGTGTGGCCCTCCAGCCAATTGGTGACCCAATTGACCGTGTGGGTGTCGACACCACAGTTCCCCAGTTTCTTAATGAGAACAGGGTGAGAGACAGTGTCGAAGGCCTTCCAAAAGTCTAGGAAGACTATGTCCACTGCTACCCCTTCATCTAATGATTTGGTGATCTGGTCATAGAAGGCCACCAGGTTGGTCTGACAGGACCTGCCACTAATGAACCTGTGTTGGTTGCCCCTAAGTATGACCTCCCCTGCTGGCCCCTCGTGGATGGATATGTGCCAGAATAATTTTCTCAAAAAGCTTGCCCAGGATAAAGGTAAGACTAACTGGCCTATAGTTTCCCAGGTCCTCCTCCTTTCCCTTTTTGAAGATGGAAACCACATTGGCCCTCTTCCAGTCCTCTGGCACCACACCAGAGCACTATGAGTGCTCATAAAGCCATGCCAGGGGTCCTGCAATGACCTCAGCCAATTCCTTTAGTACTCTAGGGTGGAGATCATTTGGACCGGCTGACTTGAATACATCCAGTCCCTCCAGAAGTTCCCTAACTAGTTCCTCACTAACCCTTGGCCTAGGTGTGCCTCCCCTGGGGCCTGAGGTGGGCCCAGCAGGGGGTGACTATTCCGGTCCCTGCTTAGGAAAATGGAGGCAAAGAAATCATTAAATGTTGGCTTTGTCGTCTAGTATGATGACCAAATTTCCTAACGTGTCCCTGCAGGGGCCCCACATTACCTGGAACCTTCTTTTTACCCCCTATGTATTTAAGGAAGGACTTCTTATTGTCCTTAATCTGGAAAGCTAGTCCCAGTTCCATCTCTGCCTTGGCCTTCCTGACTGCCCCCCTACATCCCTGAGCAACTGCAGTATAGTCATCCCTGGTGATGGCCCCTCCTTTCCATTGGGTGTACGCCTCCCTTTTAGCTACGAGACATTCCCGGATGCTTTTGGTGAGCCATGGGGGCTTGCGTGCCCTCCTGCTCCCTTTGATCCATGTTGGGATTACCTCCCTTTGGGCTTGGAGGATCACGTCCTTAAGGAGCAACCACTCTCTTTGGACACCTGGTTTCAGTCAGCAATGTAACCATTAGATTTATTTTAAAAGTAGGGATGTGAAAGGTTAAATGATTAATCGTTTAAATGATAAGTGCAGTGATAACCAGTTAGGTCAGTTAGTTTACAGGTTATCCATTAGCTCCAGGCAGTCACAGGAAAACTGTGGGAAGCCCAGGGGTGCCCCAGCCGGAATCAGAAGGCAGAGGGCAGACAGGAAAGGAGGAGGAAGGGGGAGAGGGAGGAGGACCTAGTACCCATAGCCTAAGGAGAAAACAGCAGCAGCCTCATGACTTCTCAATTAAGCAATTAGCTGCTTTCACAGGTGCTCCCTCCCTCCCAGCACAGGTCTTCAGGTGGAACGTGTTGGCTGGCTGGGCTTGCCTCCTCCCCCCAGTAAAAGAGCTCAAGGAACCAGAGCAGCTTCTAGCAGCAGCTGTGTCCATGCTGCTGTGTTGTGGGTTAATCATTTAACGATACAATTAGAGAAGGCTAAACAAATATTTTTAAAACTATATTTACATCCCTACTTAGAAACCCTTCCTGATTGCACTGATGGAGAAACTAATAATACAGGGTTATCCTCTGCATCAGTACTAAGAGCAAATGAAATGCATACCTTGCCAGTGGGTCTCAGAAATATTTTTTGACAGCAGAAGAGTGGTGACTTTTCCACCAATAAGTATGGAGGGGGTTACTTCAGCAGGCAAAAGCTCTTCCCCCCTTCTCCTTGTCCCAATTCTATTATTTTGCACTTAAGTCCCAGACTTTATTTTTCATGCCTATTTCACTACAATTCTTCTCATCTAGTAAGTCCCATTTCCCCTCATGGCTTTTGTTTGACTTATCCCACCTCTCCCCACACCTCAGTTTCCATCTTGTTCCTCCCTATATTGTTCATTCACTCAGTCTCTCCCCTGTACAGTTTTGGTCCTCAGTCTTTGCACAAGAAGCCTCAGTTTCCTGTGCCACAGCTCTCTGTCTGATCTATCTTCTCTGTTCTGCCCCCCACCCTCAACTGTTTCCTCAGCCATTTCCTAGCTCAAGACTTCTTTCTCCGATCTCAATGTTTCTCCCACTGCCAATCAGCTCCCAATTCTATACTGTCTTTCCCAATCTCAGTCAGTTTCTCTTCCCGACCCTTCCAGTTTCTCCACATTCCTTGTCTAGTCTATTCCTTTATCTTTCCTTGGCTGTTTTTAAAATAGGCGGCCTTAAGCCTATGTTGAAGATGGTTTTAAGCTTATAATATGACCAAATTTGGAGATGGCAAAGGACACTCTTTGCCAAATGCAAGGTCCCTACTCCAAGGTGTATGAACAATAAAGCACTTAAATTTTTTTTTTTTAAACGGAGACAAATCATATTAATACATTTCCCCTAGCCTTATCAAAAATGAAGTATTAACTGAAATTAAAGGAATCTACCTGAGGCAGATATTTAACATCAAAAACAACCCAAATGGTTAATGCTTGGTATTGCAAGCAACTGTGCTAGAGCCTTAAAATGGGAATTGTCTGGCCACTTTAATAGGCAGGAGAAGACTGATTAACCTTTCTACTATGGATTTTGTTGCTTAGTATGGTACAGGTGTGGAGTTTATATATATTTTAGAAATATCTACCTAAATGAGAAATGCATGTCTAGCAAGTGACACACTAAACATCTATTAATTGAACAGATAGAAGAGCTACAATTATTTAAAACCTTCCTCCCTTTCATGAAAACACTTCCATATTGGAATTCTCTGTAGACTTCTCTTTGATATTTCTTCCTATCACATACTGACATTATTGATTTCCCTCTCACTGCTGTATTCCAGTCACTGTAGTCAGATGCCATCATCCACTTACACAACAGTTAGATGCTTCAGGATTCATCCTAACAATACTGCATAAATTTGCCAGTAAATGTTATAAAGCAATATGGTATATTAGTTCCAGTAATAAAAAAAATCTACAAAACAGTCTCAATTTAACAGTTCTCTACAGAATGTACAGCTGCTTAAAAATACCATTCATTCAGCTGCAGCAATTATTTCCTATTTGGGGGCAGAATTGTTAATGGTAGCTTTACTTACCCTGGACTTGAGGGAACCTTCCCAATTTTCATCCACACACTTCAAGAACAGCCCCTGCATATAGCTGCAATGTAAAAAATTGTCATTTGTTTATATCCTAAATATCTTAAAGTAGCTTAAAATTAGTTTCAATTATCTACTGAATTCATTGTCTTTGTGAAAAGCATTCAATGTTACATTGATGGCGATTAGAAATGAATAATTAAAGGTACTTACACAGGAGCCACAGAATCCATGCCTTGTCTTATTCTCATTCAGAACAGCTGACTCTCCTCAAAGATAGCAACATTCCCTTGTGGCACTTCACATATGCCTCCCCTCTTCTCCCCCCCCCCCCCCGAAACGTGACAAGAATTAAGTTCAAAACAGCTAGCAATATTTTCAAAGTCTAAAGTCAGTGAGAGCTGCTGCCTGTCCAGTCTTGCTTGAAAATCATGCAACATATTATGGTTCCTATACATTGGGCTTACAGACCTAATTTTAGCAAGCTACTTTCTGATCATCTTGGCCTATGTTTTCTATGTGACAGTAGAACTAGTTGTCAGTGGGCTGTTCAGCCTGTCTAGTTAAATTTGGACAGTTAGAATTGGAAATAATATTTAAATTTAAATAAAAAATAATCTTCCTTTCAAAACAAACTTGTAAACTGGAAACAGATATTGAATTATACTGTTTAAATCAGTCAGCTAAATCCATTATCTGTGCCTGACCTTATTGGCTGAAAAAATTGTTTGCAGAAGACTACTCCTTTTAACCCGTTACCTTAATCACACATTTAAAAATCGGATAGGAGAATTCTAGCTGCACTGTTGCCTTGCGGACCAACTTTTTTGGATCCTTTTATCCCCCCATCCTCAAAGTACCTTTTCCCCTGCCCAATCTGCTGTTCTGTTTTCTGCTGTCAGTCCTGTGCTTTCAGCCATGGTTATAGTCTAGAAATACAAATGGAAAAGTGGAATGATCTGCTTGATTAACTCTTCAGTATGGCAAAGTTCCTATTTGTTTTAGAATGGGAACACAATGACTCCTACTTTTCAGATGTTATTAAAATATTGTTTAATATAAAAATACATGACCGGTCTGAGCCACTACATGTAACCAATAATGAGCTCCAGTGTGTCCAAAAGGTGGCAGTCGTAGCTCAAATTAGGAAAAACCATAATTAAATCAAACAAAAGTCTGAAATTAGTTATTCAGAAGCCAGAAATATTTTGTTGTGCATTGTATTTCAAGTTAACAAGCACACAGAAGCCTATAATACTAAACAAAAGTTTCAAGACTTCAGTGAAATATTTTGTGAGCAAGGTTCTGTGAGTAGATGTGATATCTTTTATTAGACCAACTGAGTAGTTGGAAAAAAAAGGTTCTTGGCAAGCTTTCGGGCACAGTCACCCTTCTTCAAGCATAGGGAGTCTCTGCTGTCCTGAGACTCCATGAAATGAAAGAAGCTACAAAGTGTGGCAGGATGTCAGTGAAAAAGTAAATAGATACAATAAAAAAGACAAAATTCTACCTATTTACATTCTTATCACATTTTAGTATTTATTAACTTTTCCAAGTTAGCAATAATTAGTCATAGAAGCATTACAGTGGTTGCAAAATAAGGCAATTATTTATGCTTCATAAATACTACAATGATGGCTTAGGGATACATTTTATCTTGTATGCTGAACTTCTAAAATTTAGGTCAAACTTAACATTTACTAATAATTTTGTAGATGAATGGCCCTCTGATGTACACACTAGTATTTACAGGGACACTGTGACATCTTGTCTGGCCTGCATTAATCAGCAGTAATCATTTTCCACAGGAAACTGAATTAAAATTGTTAGAATAAGGCTGTATTATCTATTCAGTGCAGCTTTTGGAAACTTGCTTTGATAAAAACACTTCTGACCATACTTAAATTTTCAGTTGAATGTAGGAAAGTATTTTATGATTAAAATTAATATTTGGCTCACTGCTGAAGCCCGCTATTTTTTAAAGAGCAGCATTTGAGAGGAATAATGTTATCTGTCTGCTTAGCTTCAGTTTTTAAATCATATAGCTAGGGTGATTTAAGTTAAATAAGTGCAGCAATTAATTACTGTATAAAAAGAGTGAAGACAATGTTATTCAGAAAAGTTAAGTTACAAACTCTGACCTTAACGTTCAGTGTTCTCAATAACTATATTAATTACTGTTTCCTTTACATGTCAATGCAAATACTGGCCAGGAAACACAGTGCCTACTTGAAGCAAATTATTTTGTTCTGCCTGGTATATCAATAACAGCTCTGGATTCAGATACTAGTAGGCATATTCTTTGATTCCGGAGGCAAAATAGAGTATAGAGGGCTTTGCTCTAGTTAGACTGGTTCAATATTACTGACAGTAATAACTTGTTTTCCATCTAACAAATAAGTTTGGGATTCTTAAGAAGATGTGCAGTAACAAGGCATTTTCTCTAATTTCATTTCAAATTGCAAATCACAACTGGAATATAGTTAAAAAGTAACAAAGGCTGCTTGCAGATGTTAAAAAACAAACAAACAAAAATGCACTTTACTGGAAAAGCAGCACATTATTTCCATCCAGCTCTACAGCATCTGCATAGATTAGGCACTTCAGTGGGGTTTTTCTTGGTGCTTTTTAAGCTAAAGCTGATTCAATCAGCTATTTGATAAAAGTACCAAAAAAAGCCCCACTAAAGTGCTGGATCTATACAGATGTTGGGTGAGCCAGGTCTGACTACGGTGCTACCTCTTCTGGACATACGCGAGGCTTGGTTTGGGAATGCACATAGTTTAAAGTGCTGGGTTTTCCCCCCCCAATGTCTGCAAGCAGCCGTAACGTACAAATAAAAGTACATTGTGAACATTTTAAAAACCTGGTCATTATAAACAACACAGTATAATGTACTTCTGTGTGAACAAAGGGGAATTCTTTGCAATAGTATCTCTGCAGGAATTCACAAAATAATTAAGTATTTTACTCATTATCCCAATGTATATAGCCAATAACTGATTGCACCTAGGTTATATATGAAGGAAATAGCTATGTTATTGATGTGTTTATATTCTGAAGTTATAATTCTCCCATACTTAAAGTCCATCTGTGTTGTTACAAAAAGTTCAGATTCATACCGAGACAAACAGCTGCTCTGTGTCATTTCTCACTAGAAAGCTAGACAAAAATAAAATCAACTACATTTATAAACCTAGACAGCAGTGTCTTTTGCAAGATACATAAGTTCCTTTGCATCATTAAAAAAAAAAATATAATGCTACACTTGTTAACATTCACTGCCACTGCCAGCATGTCAAATCAAAATGGAATAATTAAATTTTTGAAACTTGCTGATGAAAAAAATGTACTAAGTTTAAGCATTATTTAAAAGTAGCAGAAGAGAATGATACACACCATTCTGTATTGTAGCAGATGCATACAAATCTAATTTGACTCAGTTCATTACACAATACTTAATTTGTAAGTTGGCTCATTTAAAATAATGCTTTGCTTGTTTAGTCTTCATGAAAGTCACGTTTCTATGATAGTGCATTAAGGACTTTCTAAAACCATTAGTGATTTGGAGAGATGAAATAAATTGTTATTATAGTTTCTAATCTGATTCATATATACTCCACAAAAAAATTAAAAACTATTTAAACATTCATATAAAATTCCCTCCTCCTGCAGTTTCTCAGGATTACTACAACACTAAAATCTGACGATCTTCCTCTGACTTTACAGAGCTTCAATTCAAGCTTAAAAAAAGACTTAGGAGGGAAATTTTAACACTAGGGTAAAATAATTCATAGTCTGAGATTTGGTGTAGAAGGTCCTTTACACCATCCTTTAAATATACAGGGGGGGAACAAACAGTTCCATTAATGGAGGCAGGCAGGGCTGCAAAACAGGTAACAGCAGCAAATGTTACCATATTCACCCGAATCCAAAATTACTTTAAATGTAAGACGACTCTCTTCTATATATAGAAAATCCGTAACAAACGTACAGTCTTCCACGTATAGAATCTAACTGTAAGAGGGCCATCTTAAATTTATCCCCCCCCCTCCCACCTACACTGTGGAGGGGAAACAGATTCCTACCCTGCCAGCCCCCACAGCCACCTGCCCCCACTCAGTGCCTGTCTCCCTGCTGTCTATCCCTCCACCCCACCACTGCTTAGCTTCTAACCAGCACTGACAGGGGGCACAGAGTACATAGGGCATCTATACACATGCTCCAAGGTGGGGGGGGGGGAAGGGGAGGAGGGAAAGCGCTTTAATTAGAGCGGCTCTCTGAGCTGCTCTACTTAAAGCGCCCACAGTGTCATGTGTCTTCAGCACCCCATGCTTCAAAATGGTGGTGCAGGTGCTTTACTAAAACTTGTTTGATGCCCTTTAGTTAAAGCACCCCTGTTGCCATTCTGAAACACAGGAACCCTGAATAGTGACATGGAGGCTGCTGGAGCATGCTAACTAGCACGCTCCAGCAGACTCACAACAGACTCAACTGATCGAGTGTGCTCCAATGCATGCTAATTAGCATGTGTCGGAGCAGAGCTCCATCACATGTATAGGTACCCATAGTGGTTCTGGCCCTGGTCTGGCCTGGCACCAGTGGTGACAGCAGCTCTGGCCCCAGCCCCAGTCTAGGGCAGGCAGTGGCTACGGCTGTGTTCTTAGGCTCTGGTTGGGACCATAGCCATAGCAGGTCCTGTGCCACTGCGTGGTCTCCCCTGTTCTTCCCCCTCACACCATAAAGTCTACCCTGTGCCTCCTCCTCTGAATATCCTGAGACCCTGTGCTCCCCTAGGGCTCCCCAAACACACAGGCTCTCCCACACTCCCCACCCCCTTCCCGCAGTCTCCCCTGCATAAGCCACCCTAACTCTGGCCCAGGGCAGGCAGCCTCTCCAGTTCCAGAGCTGTAGTCACTGCCTGCTTCAGGACAGAACCACATCTTGGATTTGAATAAATATAGTCTACATGCCATCCTGTCTGAAATCAAAGAAAGTCAAAACACTTCAGCAAATTTTCTGAGGGGGAACTAAAGTGTTATCCCTTCAATTTAAATTGCCAACACTAGGTCACATATAAATAGTTCCAATCGATAAGATACAATTACCCAAGCTGAAAACTAACTAGAACAATTTACACCTCAGGTACGAAACTCCTACAGAATCTTTAGTAAATACAGCCAAACATTTCAGCTTTGTCTCACTTGAAGGATGGCACATCCACTAGCAGAGATCACTCCCTTGATCACAGAGCTTTAAATTAATGCTGACTCCGCGGTCTATATTGCCAGCTGGAGAATCATCAAACTCATTTTTTACAGCACCTGTTGTTTCCTGAAAGCTGTTCTTTCCAACTATCAACAGGGAATGATCCTACTTAGATTATGGAACAGTACTGTGAGATAGCTTGAATTTATAAGCAGGCAGAAACACTTATAACAGGGTATTTTTAAAACCTATGCTAAAATGGACTGAGATACAGACATTTAACTTTTAAGCTGAGGACAGACACTCTTTGCTACCTCAGCACCCTCTTTGCATTCTAGACTTAAGAATTCTCTGAAACTGTACATTATCTCTGTCCCATACTGAGCAGCTGAGGGGAGTATGATTTGCCTATCCAGTTTCCTGCTGGGTCAGGCCAGGGCAGCAATTCTGAAGAGCTGCAGGAACTGGCTTGCAAGGGCCAGCTCTAACAACATCCTCCACCTCCTCTGGTTCCTGGTCTGGGCATCTGTCTCCTTTGAGTTTGGATACTTCACCTTACAATAGAATTTGGACCAACTTGCACTGCACTAGCCAATCAATGGGCACACTGCAAGGTGGAAGCAAGACTGTTAGTCCTAAATGTGTGACCCCACAAAGGGCTGGGGACAGGGTCTCAGTCTCTGGTGATAACGGTAGCTTGATACTGATGAATGTTTCATGCCCAGTCCTTGGTTGGGCCATATACTTTTACACTTTGACCGTTTATTATTAACACTTATTTAAAAAAAAGTTTTAAAAGCCTAAAAATCCACAAGTAAACAAGAAGGTAGTTATCCATTTTTCAATACATCTATGGGATATATTAGTCAAAACATCTACGGGAGTGATGGTCTTCAACAGGAGGGGTAGTAAAAAATGGTGCCAAAATTTGCTTAAAATAACTGGCCAGGGTACTAAGCCAAGTAAAGAAGAACAAGCATCCATCTTTCTCCATGTTGCAGCATCCTTAAATTAAGACCCTGTTGCTGTATAATTAAACACCACTAAAAGCACCAGAAAATTATATGCAAAAATCTAGAATACTTGGTTCCAAAATGATACCTTTTTATTAGACCAAGTGAGAAATTGGGGGAAAAAAAATCTTTTTCTGCAAGGTATTGGGCTCATGCACCTTTTTTCAGGCTCAGGAAAAGTTCAAGATGGTAAAAAGTAGGAAAAAACATGTAGGAAATAAATGTAATTTTTGCATAGAGGAAGCAGAAGGTGGAAAACTGTCCCTCTGGGTCCATGAGTTGTGATCTTGAGAATATGGCACGTTTTTAAATATGGCACCAGAGAATCAAGATGATTCTGTCCCACTGTAACCATTTGCTACTGCCTCTAGCATGAGGACAAGCAGAGAACTGGAGAGCTATATAGACGACAATAATCCTTATTTTATTATAGTAATTTAATTAGTGAAATAAGAAAAAAAACCTCCTTAAAAATGAATTCAGGTCACTCAAAAAGAAACAGAATTAGCCTAAAAAACTGAATATATTTCCCAATCATTCCACTCAATTATTCTATTTTAGATTCTGTAGTCAATGCAGATAAAATAGTCAAAACACTAAGACCTGCTGTTCAAATTCTTTCCCCTTGCACTTCCCTGCCATCCATAATAGCATATTTAGAAAATGAATAGCTGTAGGAAGCTGGGATTTTAAAGGCTAGGTAAAAATTGATTTTCTTTTATTAACAGTAACACTTTTTGACATCTTTATTAGCATAGTTTACATTAAGTATTTATTTTACTTCCAAGAAGTTCTGATACTTTATCATTCCAGTTAGACATTTGCAGTTGTGGCCAAACTTCCTTATGAAAGAGAACATATACAATGCTTCTAAGAAGCATGAAGTATTCAATTAGCTACCTTTCTCCTGAACCAAAATGCCTGAAAGACCAAGTACCATTTTCTGGGAAGAACATAAAGCTACATGCAAGAAAGATCTTGTAGTGGACCACAAGCAGCCCTTGAACACATGCAGGGTTACATTTTTTCTTATCCATAAAAGGGGACATCTTTTTTCTAGGAGTGCAATGATAAGAATTCTTTTGGCCAATACTGATGGCCTATTATTAACCAGTCATATTAGCTAATACCAATCCGATAGCCAGCAAGTAGCCCCACAGCTTGGACAGCAATGTCCAGCTGGTGAGTCCGGGGGGGGGGGAAGGGGCGAGGAGAGGGCATGTGCCTGGGAAAGGGGCATGCATTGCCCAAGCTGGGTGGAGCGGGGCATGGGATGAACCTGTGGGCACAGCTCGTTCAGGGGGCACAGGGGGCGGCTGCCCACCACTGCACACACCCTGGGGGAGGAATGGAGGGCATGTGTCCCTGGATTTGTATATGGGGTGAGGGCCGGTTGCCCACTGCAGGCTCAGGGCCAGAGGCTGTGCCAGCCTCTTCCTGGCAGCAGGGTTGGGCTGGGGCTGCGCTTGGGGTGTGGTGACGGTGTTGGGATGGGGAGCTACAGGGTGGGCTACAACCACCCTAAAATTCCTTGTAGCCCCCGCTCCCAGCCCCACTCCAAGTGCAGCCCTGGCCCAACCCCCCAGCTGGGAAGAGGCTAATGAAAGCCCTGGCCCTGAACCTGCCATCACCCTGCGCACAAATCCAAGGGGCACATACCCTCCATATCTTACCTGGGGCTGTACACAGAGGCAGGAAACCAACCCCCTCCTGTCCCATGTGCCCCCCAGATAAGCTGCCTGCGGTTCTGTCCTGCACCCTGCCATACTCCCTCCCTCACTGTGGGAGCCTCAATCTGCACCACCCATGCCCCTCCCCTCCGCAGACTTACTGGCTGAATGCTGGTCCCCATGCTGCTGGGCTACACTCCTGGCCACATACATGCTGTGGCCATGCATATGCATGTGGCATTTACTGGTGACATTATCAGGTATACCAGCCAAAAGAAAGCTGATTGCTGATGATGTCAATTTTTCCTTTTATCAGTGCCTATCTGATATGGACTGATATATCAGTGCACCTCTACTTTTTTCAAAACAAGTCAACCTGAATGCTGGTGGCAACTTGTCAATTACATCACACAATTATTCTGTACAGGTTAGTCTTCACTACTGAGCCCATTTCTGATCTTGCTTACAACCCAGGCCTCTTTTCTGAGAACTTCTACCAATCCACCCACAAAAACTCCACTCAAGTGTTGCTTTCAACTAGGGCTACCTGGTATGACTGTGTGTGGGGGCTAGAACTCATGCTCCACTTCTGCTTTGGCTGGCAAGCCATCCATTTTGCAGTGATAACACAGGCTGAATCACTCGAGCATTAAGAGCACTCACAGACATGGGAAAAAACAACCAAACAATGCATTCTACCAGTGGCAGTAGTGCATTACTTCAACCTGGCTCTGCAGCATCTGCATAAAATCGGGCACTTCTGTGGGGCTTTTTGGTGCTTTTAATTAAAGATGATTCAATCAGCTATTAGATAACAGCATCAAAAAACCCCATTGAAGTACCTGATTTATACAGACATTGGGAAACCTGAGTGCAACTAACACACTGCCTCCTCTGGGCATGTGCTGGGCTTGATGCAGGAGCATGTTGAGTTTAAAATGCTATTTGTTTTTTCCCATGTCTTCAAGCAGCCTAAGTGTCTTTTAGTGCTTTTCCACAATTCTTCATGTGCCCAGGAGCAAAGGAATTTTCAAATAATTCAACAGGAAAGAATTTTTACTCCTGGGCAAGGCTGATCTGAGCCCTCCAACCTGAATGATGGTGCTGTAAAAATATACCCCAAGAGACTCTTGACTTGGGGCCCTGGCAGATGTTACACTTATGGTATGATTAACTGTGCTGCAGACAGTAACACCCGGTCAAACATTCAGGGAAGTAATGGTGGAAAACACTGAGAAGCCAACCACAAAATACTCCACAAAATATATGGAATTTTTTTGCGGCTGGTTTGCATTGCACCTTATATTGAACATATGACAAGGTGGCCCAGAGAGCCCAACAAGCCCATCACCTGATGGGCTCCTCCATGTTGGCAAGCTGACAGCTGTGAGGGAGAGCACTGCATGGGGCTTCACTGAAGTTTTTAGCATGCTGAGAGGTGAGGTGTCAGGTCATGCTCCCGTGGGAGCTGCAGAACAAGGCAAACACTGAATTGGGATGCAGTGAGCCATGGGGCTCACTGTGATTTGACGCCTGAATGTACCTTACACCTTGTAGCTCTCTTGGGAGCTGTGGGGCTAGGCAACCAAACCACCAGGTTTGTCTGCCTAGCTGGGCTCCCAGGTGTAGGAAAAGGTTAAACTCCATGGTGGGGGAGCCCTTGGATGGGAACCTTGGTGATCCCAACTGGACTGCAAGGTTCCCTTTAAAATAACGATGCAGTTGGGATCAGTCCCAACAATCTTGTGTCCTGTCATGCACATATGGTATGGCAGAACATGAGACTGTTGGGACAGGGGATCAGATCCTGTCATGTCATTATTTTAACATCTGCCGAAGGCCTAAGGAAAATTATTTGTGATTAGAAGGCAGAAAGCCCTAACGAAGAACTTTTTCACACTACATGTCCCATTTCCATTTGCCAAAGTTCTCTCACTTCGAAGAAGAAATCTCCAAAATGTGAAAAAATGTTGGAAACAAAGGAATAGCTTTTCAATCCTGTCCTGTTTCCTATTTCTTGTCTGCAATTAGAGGATTTTGTTTATAAACAATATTAACTTCAAAACATTAGTTACAAATACAACTATTTTAGCAACAAGCAAAACCTAGGATGGGGTGCAAATGTAAGACAAACTGAAATAGGACTTAAAATTTGTTTTCTCCTTCACTGTCTATCAGCAAGCCAAGGAGACACTGCTTTACTCCTAATATGCTGTACCAATAATACTAACTCCTTCCCCAAACAGACAAATTTAAATGCAAAAAAGAAACTTAAGTACAAGCAGTATATTAATATATTTAACATTTCTTAGCTAGTATTACACAATAAAATGGCCAAGTGCCAAAAATAAAAATGTTTAACTTTGTGCTTCATTACATTAAGCATAGACTGGGAAAAACAATGCTGAATTTCTCTTTATATTCCCCATGTAATGGCCAAATATGCTAATAAAATTAAGTCATATTTTTTTCACAGCTCCTTAATCCTGTTGTTGGCAGCTCTGTGTACTGGCATAGTGCAGTACATGGAAACAAAAAATCCCAGGGACACCTCAAATTTAAGCTGCTGGACTCCCTGGGTAAGTACAGACACTCAAAAAGCCCAAGGCTGAATCAATTAAATTTTCTCAGGTTAGTCTAAGCTGCAGCTGCATAGATGGAACTGATAAACAAGTGAACAGAAGTTCACTTTTGATTCCAGAAATGCAGCCACATGCCTGCAGTGGCCCAGGGCAGAAGCTGGGGGGCACTAGACTACCCCTCTGCTCAGCTGGAGCAGATAGTTTGGGCCACTGCTAGCTTGCCCACCCTGCAAGGTGGGTTTGTGGAGGTGCTGCAAAGCATCTTAGGATGCTGGGGACTGAGAGTTAACTTGAATCTGGAGGGGATCTGGGACAGAAGTTCAATAAACTGGTTTCACCTAAATACACATTCATCTGGGTTTATTTTAAACTAGTTTTGCCCATTTTAAAAGTGGTTTATGTACACTGAACTTCTGTTGTGTTACAGATCTGAATTGGTTTCCGATACTTATATCGGTTTATATGTACCTTTCTGTCCCGGCCCTTAATGAAGAAGATATCATTTCCTATATTTTGAGAACTTGATTTCTATCCAAACAGTTACTTACTTTGTTATGCAACAAGACCCTACACCAGTGTTTTTCAACCAGATGTAAATACTTACAGGATTCACAAGACAAACCCAGAGACTTCAAACAGAAATTCATGGTGTCAGAAATATTCTGGCCCACTGTGGTCTTTCTGAACTCTTTGCAACACAAGATTTTTCTCTATTATTTTTCTTGAGTCAAGTAAAAAGTGAAAGCTAAGAGTTGCATTTTCTGAAGAGTGCCTTTAGTCTAAACAGGTTGAGAACCAGCGCCCTACACAACATGAAGAGATGATATGTTCCATGAATGTTCTCAGAGTAAACCTGCTGATTTGTAATACATGCTACAATGTCTCAAAGTGTGACAAAGAACTTCTCCTTTCAAGTTTATGCAGAATTTGGCCAAGGTTCCAAATGGCATAATCTAACCATACTGAAAAATAGTCGACTAACCATGCACATTAAATAGTTCAAATTCAATTGAAAAAAATACTGATCATTTAAAAAATGAAGCACCATGGCCTGCATCACATTTAATTCAAAGAGGAATAAAATTGAATCTACATGCAAAACAATTATTTTATACTGTAATTTCAGATTTGCTTATAATTAATTGCATATGCTTATTTGTTTGTCTCTGAAATGATCATCTGGTATAAGTGAATCTGGAGATACTCAGAACGCAGCTATTTTCAACTCTAGCAAAATATGGACAATTTCTTCTGCTACTACAATTTCATGCACAGTTAGCTTCACCTCCATTTCATCCTTCCATGTTTTACACACCAGCAATGCTCTTTATCTGACAGACTCAGGCTTAAAACTTGCAGCTGTCTAAAGCAATACTATTTAAGTTAGCTTCTGAATTAACCTGAGATGGGATACAGAAATTCATTAAGAATGGGAAAATAGCTAAAGGTATATATTTTTTAGTTTGTTGGTATTTTTAAAAAATATTAAATATTTAAAGCAATTAATTTGACTGAGATTAAAGAATTTTAGAGTAATAAAAGCACTGTTTGATACAAGAACATCTTCGATTGATTTCATAGACATTAGGGCTGGAAGGGACCTCGGGAGATCATCAAGTCCATCCCCCTGCCCAAAGGGCAGGAAGTCAGCTGGGGTCATAGGATCCCAGCAAGATAAGCATCCAATTTGCTCTTGAAGGTGTTCAATGTAGGTGCTTGAACCACCTCCGCTGGCAGACTGTTCCAGACCTTGGGGGCTCAGACAGTAAAGAAATTCTTCCTTACGTCCAGCCTGAAACGGTCTTGCAGGAGTTTGTGACCGTTCGACCTCATCATCCCTTGGGGGCGCTCTGGTGAACAGACGTTCCCCCAGATCCTGGTGGTCACCCCTGATAAACTTATAGGTGGCCATCAGATCACCCCTGAGCCTGCGCTTTTCCAGGCTAAAGAGTCCCATGGCTCTCAGCCTGTCATCGTAAGATCTGTTTTCCTGACCTCTGATCATGCGCGTGGCTCTCCTCTGGACTCTCTCAAGCTTCTCCACATCCTTTTTGAATTGTGGAGCCCAAAACTGGACGCAGTACTCCAGCTGCGGCCTCACCAATGCCGAGTACAAGGGGAGAATGACGTCCCGGGATTTGCTTGAGAAGCATCTATGGATGCACGCCAGCATTTTGGTCGCTTTACTAGCCGCAGCATCTTATGCTATTCTCAGCAAATTAAATACGCAAGATGCTATTTTGACCCCAATTATCAGACCAAGATTAATGAACACCTCTCAGGGATGTGACAGATTTTGTAAACACTTCTTATTGTGAGATGTTTCATTTGCACGACTCACAAGAGTAAGTGTTTTTAGGATGGGGCTCAGATTTGACCGATAATTTGTGAAAGCTTGTAGTGATGCACCAAATCTGTCATTAATTCATTTGTGAAGGGCTCACACTAATTGTACTTTTCCATATTTAAGCTTGATTCTTATTTAGCAGCAACTCATTTGGTAAAGGGGTTCTTTCCTTTATGTATTTTTAATTTTCATCTCAACCTCTCAGCATATATTTGGAAGATTTTACTGGACAATCCAAAGCCTGATTTTGCAGATCCTTGTTTATATAAACAGTAGTCTACAGAATTAAGGCCTCTTTTTAATTTTGTTGTAGCATTCATTTATTCCCTTACATATTTCAGTGAATCATACACAGCAGTACCATTAAACTTGCTATTTTATCAATGTGAAAAAGTGACCTTTGCTGGCAGGAAGGGATGAATTTAAGGGTTTTTTAAGTCTAAAAAGGTATAGCATATGTACTCAGAAACAGAGAAGTATGTAACACACTTAAGGTTTACAAAAATTTCAGTCTCCTTCACTACCATCTAGCAGCTTCCCTCTTTTCACGCCAGCTGAAGCTTAAAGTCTAACCTGTTCCTTGCAATCAGATTTAAAATATTTTTCAAATGAAACTGAAGTAAAACAACTTTCATCCTTAGAAGTCATTTTCTATACTGTGTTCTGGTAATATCAAAGTTTCTAAAGCAGGAGGAGGTACATGGACTTTTAAGGAGACAAGGCAAGAGAAACCCAAAGGAGGAAAAATTAAGTTTTGTTATTCTGTCAGACACATTGGCTGCTTACAGAAGTAATTGCACCCCCCAGCCTGAAAAAATGGTGCTTTACTTTAAACTCTGTGTGCTCCCATGCTGAGCCCAGTACATGCCCAGAAGAGGCTCCACATTAGTTGGACTTGGCTTACCCAACATCTGTATAATTGGGTGCTTTAGTGGGGCTTTTTGGGCACTTTTACCTAATAGCTCATTGAATCAGCTTTAGATAAAAGCGCCAAAAAGCCCCACTGAAGTGCCTGCTCTATACAGATGCTGAAGAGCTGGGTCTAACTAATGCACTATTTTTTCCGGTTAAGCATGTTTTTTGTTCCCTATGTCTGTCAGCAGCCATTATGTAAAAGGATGCATGACCCTAGCACAAATATAGTTTAACTAAAAATGTTTTTATATAGCATAAAACAATAATGGTTGGAAGTATTGAAATATTAGGCAAGTTAATAGAAATAAAGAATTAGCTGGACTGGATAAGAGTCCATCTAAAATTTGATTCAGCAATTAAATGCTTTCCCGGATCAAGACCCTGATAATTGAAGAAGGTAACCACCATGTTCCCAAAACAAAAAGACAATTCATATTCCACTGACAAACTGTTCAGCGCATGTCTAAATTCTGTCCGAGCTTGAGCTAAATTATCCTTTTTTTTTGTTTATATGTAAGTATAGATCATAGAATTATCCAGCCACAGTTCTGAAATATCCTTGGCAGTAAATTCCTAATGTTTACTATGAAATGGCATATTATCTTCATTTAATGGCATTTCCTTATTTTGCTATTATAAAGCAAAAACTAAAAAACAAAACAAAGACACAGACAAATGCACCAGTTTTTACTTTTCTGTTCACAGAATTCTGAATGCTGTAAGAAAGTAATGTCATTTTATTTTGAACGTAAAAGTAATGTATTTTGGTATTGCCAAGATTAAGAAAAAGAAACATTTCAGGGGGAATCACAAAAAGACTAAGGTAATTTGTTACTCTATTATACTGCAAAGAACATTTTAGGAAGCTTTACAAAGGAGCTTTACAAATAAGTTTGGCTTTTTTTCTTGCTGTGTAAGGCAGCACGTGAATTAGTCTGAAATTGTGTGTGGACTTTCCATAAGGGTTGAAGCTAAAACCAAAAAAACATTTAAGTAGATCATAATATAAACATCTATAAATTACTTAAAATGCTTATGGAAGCTGTTTTTATGGCCACTGAGAGTAGTCATTCAGTATGTAGCAATCAATACAATGCAAACAATATGCTTCTTTGAAATCAATGGGAATATTTTACATGCTTAAAGTTAAGCATCTGAATAAATTTCCAAAGGATTTGCTGTAAGACTGTAAGCTTTCTGGATAAGCAGAAGTTTTACAATGGCACAGAAAGAAAAGTAGCTGTGTGTAAATATGCTACAAGTAAAATATGTTTTCAGTTTAAAAAAAAGATGAAATACAGATTTAAAAGTCTTGCATAATTATCAAGAATTTATTAAGAACAAAATCTACCTATACTCTGTTACTGTTATTATACGATTGCAACCTCCCATGCTGCTCACTAGCACATTTTGCTGGAACTGGCTTTTCAGGTGCCACCGTCCCTTTAACGGTTGACAGCTTGCCGTCCAGTCAGATATCTTTGGTGGTCCCCAGGGGTTCTCGCTTGCCAGGTCTTTGTTGGAATAAATTCGTTATTGGGAGGAAGATCTTGTGTCCTGCCTTTCCTGGGTCCCCTCTTCAATCTTTCCGTCTGGCTTTCTGCCTCGGGGCTCTGCCTCTTCTACACCCTGCCTTATGCCTACCAGATGTTAATTCCAGGCCTTGACTAGTGCTCATCACAGCACAGGTTTATCTGTTATCTCCTTTAAGTCAGTCAAGTCTGGTTTGGATGGTGTATCTTCCAGCTTTAGGCCATAAAGCAACTGGCCTGTACTTTTATTGGGCCAGATTACCTTGTTCCCTAGTGTGTTCTTGTCTCCTCCTGGTGTGAATCCTTTTCTCTCTCTTCTTTAGGTTGGACGTTGTCTCACTCCTGGCTGGCTGCATCCAGGATCCAGTGTTCTATTTCTGGTAAGTAATTATGCTCTCCTGGGCTTAATTTATTCCTCTCTGGCCCCTCCTGGGGCTGCCACCAGATGCCCTCTGAGGGGCTGCAAACAGCTCTGAGCTGCTCTGGGTCCTCTGGAGGACTCACATCCAGTCCTCTCTGATCTCTGTCTGGCATAGTTTTTATACTTCCCCCAGGGGGCTGGCCGACTAATCAGCTTCAGCATGCTGCCATAAAGCAGGTCCATGCCGGTGCTGGCACCATTCCCAGCTCTCCCTTGGTCCAGGGCAGGTTTTTTTTTTTTTTTTTCCTTTCCCTCGTGTGGTGTTTTTTCTTTCAGCAGCCCCATTCTGGCTGTACTTCTGGTTCCCGGCAGTATCCCGCTGGCTCTGTGCCTCTCTTCCTCTAGGCAAGTATTTTTCCATGGTGGTGTCCTCACCACAATGATAAATCAAACTAATGGCCTTCCACCTGCCTGGCAAAAATATCCCAGGTAAGCTGATTTATTATTTAATTTGAAAATATGTAGGATATCAGTCTATGGTAAAGAAAGCATTTGAAAGTCTTCTCCCCTCCCCCCACCAAATTTTGCTAGAGTGAAAGCAAGCTGTCATTACAATTTCCTAAAAAAAACAAAAAAAAAAAACAAACAAAAAACCCAACACACTTCTTGGTGTTTTCCCAATATAAAATTATTAGAATTTTTTTAAAACCAGATTATGGATTAAACATATGGGGTTGAAAATCTGTAATACCAACCCATTAAAGGATTTATCATAGTTAGATTTAATCTGAGGCTAGGCACTATCCTGTGGAATAATAATAATTATGGAATTAATTTAGAAAAATACCACAACGACTATTTTTTTTTATACTAATACCCATCTATTCAAGATACCCACTTCCCACCACTGACTTCCACTGGTTGATCTGCAGAGAAAGATAGAGCCTGAGCTTTTAAAAATGCAGTGAATTTAGATTGCACATATCCAAACAACGAACCTAAACACAAGTTCAATAGGATAAAACTTCTGAAATATTATTTAAAATCTGTATCTAGTATTGATCCATACTGATTATGGTAAAGCTATTTGCTGAAAAAAATGCCTGAAATGTTAATCCTACTATGTACTTTCTTATCCAATTTATAAATACATCCACCCTAGCATAATCACTTCTTCAATTAATCAAAGATTACTTTATTTGACCATTTTGACATAGGCCTATTGGCTTTATCAAACTGGTATTTTATAAGTCTCCTCCAAAACACAAACTTGGCTTGTTTCAGATTTCTTCAATGAGGCAGCAGCATGAATTAAAAGAAAGAGAAAGAGATAACCAAGATGAACACTAAACCCGAACAACAGAAATGTAGCCAGGTTCACCAATATAAATAGATTAGCTTTCACTACAAAATCAAATTGCACCTCACATGACCTCTATTTGTCTTTTACTATATACAGAATATACAGTCTCAGTGATGCCTAATTATTTTGGCTCTGCAGGCCAGGTGATTGGTGTGGGGTGGGCCAGGGCAGTGTCATCTGTCCTATGGGCATAGATGACGTGCAAGGGGGGAACAAAGAGATGTGTGTTCCCCCCTGAGATTGGCTGGTGCTGAAGCCACTGTTGGCTTCTGTGGGAGGTCGCCACTCGCAATCCCCCCATCACCAATGCGGCCAGTGCCCACTCGCCACCCCCCTCCTCTGACACTGATACCAGCGGCTGCAGGCAGTCCCTGCTCATCACTCCTGATACCAATGGCTGCAGGTGGTCTCTGCTCACTGCCATGGTATTCCTCCAGTCTCTGGAGGCACCAGTCATTCATGCCTATGGGGCTCCCCATGGATCAAGAAATTTGATGGCAGAGGAGCAGTAGCAGTGTTCACTGCCATGGCTTTCGGAGTCACAGCAATTAACACTAATGCTGTTCCTCCACTGCCCGATTTCCAGACCTGGGGGGATTCCTATGGGCCAGTTGATATGGCTCTATGGCACAGATCTAGTCTGAAGATTCTAGGTTAAGCATCACTGGACTACATCTCCTGAGATCCCTTTAAGTTCTGAATTTAAATCTCTCAACAACATTCAATTTTAGCAACTTTTCTGAAATGGACATTTACATAAATATTATGAATAATATTATAAAGTTTTGACTGCTTAATGTCTTACTCACACTAAACTTCACACATTGGAAAGGGTCTCCAAAGTCTGTGTGACTGCTTATATAAAATAATCCTGCCTCCAATACTTTCAATGGGGCTATAACTTGACCCAGGATGCATAATCAAGTTTCTGCAAATTTGGAGTTGAAAATAGACCTAAGAAATAAAATATCACAGATATGACCAGCCTCAGAAATATAGTCCCAGAACACACACATTCATTAAATGGATTGGTTCTAACCATGCAAACCTATTTAACTGTAAATACTGGCCTGTCTTGCATGCCATATTTCTAAAAATATTAAAATAAGGTCGATAAAGCATTTTATACCCGATTTTATGTTTTCCGATAAAATGCTACATGAAATGTTAGAATGAAGTTTTCTTACACACAGAGTATTTGATACAAAATACCTTTTACAATCAAATATCAAATAATTTTAAGGTTTTCTTTTTAAGTTTAATTAGGTGGTCTTTCGTCACACACAAACAGATAAAAATGTTGGATTCTGAGACAATGACAGCTGGATGTATGTGCCTAGAACTATCTAGTTCATGGTAATATAAAGATGCAGAGTTGAAGAGTTCCAGTATCTGAAGTAATCTGTAAAGAAATGAGAGCAGGTATGCCGGGGAGTCATGTTAACAGACCAGAAAAAAAGCCTTGCAAAGCCTTTGATCAAATTTAGTGAATAGAATTTATGTACCACAGAATTGTGTAACAGGTCATTTTTTATTTCAAATAGGTACTCATATCTCCATAGTTATTGGTTTCAGAAGTTAATTTTGAACCTAGCCCCATATTTCAGATTAGCTTGGTTTAGTCTTATTCCTCATCAAATGATTGACCATCTGTAACTGGAGTTTCCTTGCCTGTCAGAGAAATCTTGCTGCTCTCTTTTCCAGAAATTACAGTTCATTTATAGTACGAGGGCAGTTTGGTCTATGAAGCTTTCATTCTCCCATCTACTTTCTATTCCCTTCCTGACAACATCTCATCTTACAAATAAGAACATATTTATATACATTAGAGTTCTGGGTCAGTAACATCTACCTATTTTTGTATCTGCATTCACAAAACTGTTGATTTGTTTTGCTCTGTCATAAAGTGCCTATTTTATACAGTGCCACGTGAAAGCAAAATATGTAGAATCTCAAGCAAGTAATTAATGCTTACAGAGGAGCAGTACCACTTTATGAGATTAAATCATAGATTATATTAGAGATGTTGAAGTATTTTATATAGAATACTAATTAGTTGAATAGTCTTCAGTTCATTTCATTTTTGGAAAGCCTGCAAGTAGGAAGACATTTGAATTAATCATATTCATGTTGAATTCTGAGACCTAAACATAGTAAATTCATTTAAAAATCTAAAAATATGACATTAGGATGAAAGCATCATCATCTGTAAAGAATGTTCTATTTTCTTAACCTCAGATATCTGACAACAGCTGTTAGTGGGTCAACAGGGATAAATACTACCAAAGATAATGGATAACTCTGCCTTATTTAGACAAGTTTCCGTTTGTAATTAACATAACACAGAGGGCTCAGTAAAGCAGTCTACCATAACAAGATTTCTTCCCTGAAACTGAATTTTCAACACACTGAACATGCAATTCAAAGACCTTTGACCAAAACCCTTCTGCATCAAGACTCACAGATACTGCATACACAGCATATCGAATATGAAGAGGTCACTGAACAACTAGAAAAACGTCCTTGTATGCAGGCAGATTGATCACTGGCTATTCCCATTGTCATTTCCTTATCTAACCTGATACTTAAAATATTAACTAATGGGTTGCTAATATCACAACTGATATCATTTTTAGACGTAGACGGTATTTAAAGGAACTATTGTAGTGAAGTGTCACGGGGCGGGGCCTAGGGGCGGCCGTGCACCCACTAGTGCCCCTCCTGCCGTGCCACTTAGGCAATCTAGTGCCCCCTATTCTCACCCGCCACGTCTTGCTGGTATGTATATGGTTCTATGGGAGGCTGCCTCCAATCTCCTACCACATGGCATTATGGTAAACTACCCCGGCCCATATGGGGTGACTCGGTGCAACCCCAGTCTTATGGGCAATGCATGCCTCCTATGTCCCCTTCAGCACGCCCCAAGCCTCACAGCTATTCCCGGACGTTATCAAGTCCTTACCCTTTAGCGCCCTACCTGGCGCCCCTGTGCTCGTCACGCCCTGGTGCCCCTCTCTGGCACCCCGGGCCTGTCACACACCTGGCATCCACTCTCTAGTACTCCTGGGCTTATTGTGCATCTGGCACCCCTTCACTGGTGCCCCTGGGCTGGTCGTGCAACCTGCGCCCCTCTACCGGCACCTTTGGGCTTGTCTCGTAACCTGTGCCCCTTTACCAGCGCTCCTGGGCCTGTCACACAACCTGCGCCCCTTTCTCTGGCGCTCTTGGGCTGGTCACGCACCCTGCGCCCCTCTGACCCTCTGTGGTCCCCACCACAGTGGAGCCCCTCCAGGATCCTTTCCTGCCCACACCCTGGTGGGTGTCTATAAACTACATGTGCCCCCCCCCCGGGCTTCCTGCCCTCTCAGGGCCTATGCCACGCTTCCTCACCCTCTCGGGGCCTATGCCACGCTTCTCGCCCTCTCTGAGCCCTTTCGCCCCCCCCCGGGCTTCTCGACCTCTCAGGGCCTATGCCACGCTTCCTGCGCTTCCTCACCCTCTCGGGGCCTATGCCACGCTTCTCGCCCTCTCTGAGCCCTTTCGCCCCCCCCCCGGGCTTCTCAACCTCTCAGGGCCTATGGCGCACTTCCCATGCTTCCTCGCCCACTCGGGGCCTATGCCGTGCCTCTCGTACTCGAGCCGCACCTCTCGCGCTTCCTCGCCCCTCTGGGCCTATATCGCACCTCTCGCGCCCAGGGCTCAGGTAGCCTGTAGCTGTGCCTGGCCCCCTGGCCCTTCCTCCGGGTCCTGCGCCCTACTGGGCAACCGCCCTCGTGGGCTGGGGTCCCAACCCCCACACTCTCCGGACGCTTCTCCGGCACTCAAATGCTGTGCCCCCTGTGGCACTGCACACTGTGCCCTCGCTGGGCACTGGGAACCCCAAGCTACTGGGGAGCCCCTGTGAGGCCTCCTCACGCCCCTACAGCCTCACCCGGTCCTCCGGTTGGGGTCAGCACCCCCAACACACGCCCCACTGGCGCAAACAACTGTGCCCGCCCGGCACCACTCGCTGTGCCCACTGGGCACCAGGAAACCCCAGATTATTGGGGAGCTCCCGTGAGGCCTCCTCACACCCCTCCAGCCTCACCCGGTCCTCCAGTCTTAAACAGTAACAAAACCATGAGCCAAGTGGCTGCAACACAAACAAGAAGCCTACCGGCTTATAACACAAAGCTTGCACTCACTAGGCTCTTCACTATGTTCCTCTTAGGTTCTCTCTCTACCCCTGCATCATTGCAGCCGGTCAGCGTGGTCAGGCAGCAACCATCCACTCGGCCTGCTCAGCTCTCCCACAGAGCTCCTGCTCCTGCGGCTGCCAGAAGGGAACTGTTCCATAGGCTCCGGCCTGTTTATAAAGGCCCGGCCCTGCCCTGCCCCTTTTTGGCCATGTGACCTGCCTGGTTGCCCCAGCAACCGGCACCTGAGCTGCCCTGGTAATTGGCAGCTGAGCCCTTTTTACTACTACTACTCAGTAGCAGGCACCCTAGTGTCCTGCTACATGAAGGAAAAGAGTAACTGTAGAAATGACTGCACATTTTAAGAAACAAATTAATTTATTAAGCAGCTGAGATTTTCAAAAATTTTTAACGTTAACCTAACTCAGTGGCACTTTTTAGACTCAAAACCCTCCTTGGAAAGTGCAAGCTTTTAGCTTTTACTTGCTTTTTGACTATAGAAAAAAAATAAAGTAGGACTATCAATTAATTGCTGTTAACATGTGCGATTAAAGTGTTAATTGGTTTTGCATTCATTTTTTTAATGCATTAATCATCATGTGGTTTTGGAGCCCATGCCTGGGCTCTGCTGCTCCGCCATCATCACCACTGCTTTGGGGTCTCTGGACACATGCTCCAAGCAGCTGCAGCAGGAATAGGGGGGAGGGGTGGCACATAGGGAGACGCACACGAGCAGCCGGAGCATGCATGCAGCCAGGAACGCAGCACGACAATGTGTAGAGCAGCGTCCTGCTGGTAAGTCTGTGGAGGGGCAGGGGTGACGGAAGGGACGGGGGAGGGCAGATAGAGGCCCGCATTGTGAGGGAGGTGCTGTGTTGAATGGGGCCTCAGGGCCAGGGTGGGTTGTGGGACAAAGCTGCGGTGGCTCATCCAGGGGCATGGCTCCCCGCCACTGCGTGTACCCTCAGAGGAAGCATAGGGAATATGTGCCCCCTGCCCCACCAGATTTGTGCAAGAAGTGGAGGTGAGCTGCCTGCTGTGGGCTGGGGCTCTTCACTCTGCTGCCTTTGCTCTGGGAGCTGAGACATGGCACGTTGTGCCTCCTGCCACCTGGTGGGGGACCCGTGTCATGGCCAGCATGTGGTTCTCAGGGCAAAGAGCCCCAGCCCGCAGCAGGCAGCTTACTTCCACCCTACACACAAATTCAGGGGGCACGTGCCCCCCATGCCTCCCCTGGGGATGCATGCAGAGGTAGGGAGCCCTCCCCCTCCATGCTCCTGGATGAAAGCCCACAGCTGTATTCCACAACTGGCCCCTGGCACCATTCACTCAGCCTGTGCCCCACTCCCTCCCTCACTGTGGGAGCCTCGATCCACTCCTTGCCCCTTCCCTCTGTCCCTCCCCCTCCACAGACTTACCTGCTGGTCACTGTATCTGCATCTGCCCCTCACTCCCAAACCACAGCCTCCCATCCCAGCTGCTGCCCCTCTCTCCTACAGTACCCTGCATCCTGCCAGGGTGTGCATGGACCCCACCCCACCCGTTCCTGGCGTCCAAACCCCACACCCCACCCACCTTCACAAATTCCCCCAACACACACACACCCCACCCCCACACCATTAAAAATACTTGCATAATTTTGAATTTTTTTGTGCACAATCTTGAGTTTTTAGCTATGTGATTAAAATAGCAATTCATTGCAACTAATTTTTTTAAATCATGCAACTAATCACAATCAGATTTTTTTATCATTTGACAGCCCTATAATAAAGCTACTCACTTGCTGCAAAACACTAAGACAGACCACCCAGTCAGAATGTTTCTGACACTTTGAATTCCTGTTGGAAACTTCTGAGCTTGTCTTGTGAATCATGTGTAGGTGTTTGTATGCCACAGCATCCTTAAAATAATTTGACAGCACCCGGTCTTAGAATCATTAGCCTAACTACTCCTATCAAAATCAGCAAAAAAAAAAGTGGGGAACACTTAGTGTACACTGGGGAACAAATAGTATACTGTTTTACTGAAGAACCTTAAAAATTTTAATATTGTGGATTTCTGTGAATACTAATCAGAACCTTTCCCACTATGATGAATGCAAATGTTTCTTCAGAATCTGTTTCTCCACATTTCAATACTGAGGTGGAATAATTACTGTAATTGAGAAACCTAAGCATCAAGGTTTCAAGTAGCACAAAAAATAATTTGTTTTAGGAAGTAAACATTATACGTATTATTTTAATCTTTCATTGAGCATTCCTTTATAAACTGTTTGAGATGGTTTTAGTAACATACTCCGTGACCAACATGGGAGCCAGTCTCTCACCTTAAGGACCTCTACATTTTGTAGCCCTTACTATTTTCTTTTATTTGTACAATAAATTATTAGATTTCTCCAGTTGCCAAATGCTGACTCTCTGGAAGCTAGTATGTTTGTACTCCTTTATTCTTTGAAACCTTTTCCTGTATTATATTGCCTATGATTAGCTGTTGATGACTACTAAGTCTTCCCACTATTTACATGTTTTCCCTCACTTAGCTGTTCCATGCACATAAGGAGTTACTCTAATAGTATTCTTTCTGTATTAGGATCTCTACTCTCTGGGTAATAAACTAGTCTTCTGTGTATCTTAAAACTCCTTTTAATTAAAATATATCTGGCACTTTGTCTTTATTAGTATAAAAGAAAAGAATAACCGAAGACAGACATTGACAAGAGTATAGATAAAAGGCTAAGCTGCAAAATTGCTAGCCATGAGTTCAGATCATATAAGTTACCATCAAATAATACAGGGACCTTGACACTTTCTGGTATGGGAAGGGACTTCATAAAGGCTTATGCATAGAATGATCTATTTGGGAGTACCAAACTATTAAATGGAAATCAGATTTTCTAGTTAAAGCATTAAGTGTACCAACATCAAAATTTACCATCTTAAGAAGCATTTTGCATAAACCAAACTTCAGCTTTAAGACTAATGGACCTGAAGATAAGGCAAACAATCCCCAAAACCAATATCATATTATGTCTGAACAGGCATAGTGTCCAGAAACAGGATTTAAGAACCCCGAGTTTCAGTCCAGAAATTTTTCTATTAATCCACCTGTAATCCCACTGGCAGGTAGTGAGTGGCTTCTCACCTGTTATATTTCATTACTTTTAACACACTTGTTAATCAGTATCTCGTGGCATATTTTTGACATACTGCCACATTTTACCTACTCCATAGATTGTACCAATTTATACTCACACATTTCATTTTTATGAAAGTCTTTTCACATTGCTTATTTATGACTATTATCTTGATCCTTCAGCATGACATTGGGTTTTCATTCAACATATGTCAGAGGAGGGACTACTGCTACAACAGGTTGTCAGGCTAACACTAACACTATACTGATTAGAAGACTACGTGAATAACACTTTTACCTTAATGTTTTATGTGCTCTGGACAAAGATAATTAAAGGGAGAGGAAAACTTAATTCAGTCACAAAACATGGAGCTGGAAGGGACCTTAAGAGGTCCTGTAATTCAGGAATTGGCAATATATGACTAGTGAAGCTAGGGTCTTCACAGCTGGGAGCCTTCCCATATCACGCTGCCTGCTGCAATGTTAGGGGGGAGAAAAGAAACATTTAAGAGCCTGAAAACTCAAGTTATTAATATCTCATTAACTTGTCATATCATTAATGTCAAGCTCTTTTAAAAACTGACAAAAATACTCAACTTGCAAAGTGGCGAGTATAATGTCTGCTACGTAAGTTTTCACAAGACCCACTGGATTCCCTCTTCCTCAAACTGCAAAATCTAAGACAGCAGCACCTTTTCAGGATTTTTACAAATTCAAGTTAAAAACATTGTATGGGCTTTAAAAACTCCATTTTAGGACTGATTTTTGCTTTTAAAGCAGGTTTTACAATCTGTAGTGTTAATGTGTGAAAAAGTTTACTCTAAAAAAACCCCAAAAACCTGTGTAATCTGGGATCACAATCACTGATTTATCAATCTTAATGAATAGCATTACTACTCAAAGTCTGTCAAAGACTGCCTGCATGAATTAATGACATAATGACATGCTGAGATGTTTGAAGTTCTAATTTTATGCCAAACATCAAGAGTCTACAATACTCATTTTTTTGGAAAACCATAAAACCAATGTGCGGTTTTTTTTCACCTTAAATTACTTTTAGATACCTTCATCTTAGCAATCATCATGTAAATCTACTGAATCAAGAAACAGATCCACTATGGAATCATTACTTTTCAAACCAAGAAAGTTTCTGACGTAAAGTTCCATATAATGAAGAGTGTATATTCTAATCAGAAAAATGTAAGAAAGAAGCCCTATATGTTATCAATTGAAAAGAAAAATGAGATTTAAGAGGTAAAATGGTGCTTAAAACTAAAAGCAACAAAAACAAGCCCGGTAAAACCGCAAATGAAGGTTGCATGACACTTTCCATGATAAAGACCTTGTTTCCAGTTGTTCCACTTTGCCAAAATAAACATCACATAAAATCTTAAAAAGTGCTTTGTAAATAACATGACAGAAAATTAAGCTTACTTAATCTTTTTTAGTTAAGTTAAATGGTTGGTGCTTTGCCAAGGTTGGATCAATCAACCATGCTGGGATTTGTCACAAAGGCCTCACTAAAAAATCCAATCAGTAGTAGCAATGGGTGCCATGTAAAGGACAGACACTTAGTGTAAACTGTGCTCACTATGAATTTCTTGTTCATAGGGAACAACTGTAATCCCCCATCCCCATCACAGGCGGAATTCAATGAGTTACCAATAGCTGGTCAGCGTACGATAAGAAAATTCAAAATCAACTCATTTCAATCTTAACATACTGTTGCACATAAGATTAACGTATTCAATCTTAATTCATACTTTTGAACAGCCAGAAATGAAAATTACTTGTAATTTTACTTATGCTGACTTCCTTGGCTCATCAGGAATAATTCCTAGAACTATGCTGACATTTTTGAATATGCGGGTATATTATATCCAGTTAAACTTCTTGCTCTATTAGAAATATAAAAAAGGTAAAGGGAATTTAGTAAACTTAAGCTGTTAGGCTTACTTTTGTGATGTATACTGCACCTCTATAAACTTCGGACATAGCAATATTTTTTTAAATATAAGAAATTATTTTTAAACTACCCTGTGGATTTGCAAACCATGGAGATTAAAAAACATTATAGAAAATCTTTGCTGGCCAATAATATTTGAGTCATACAGCACCAAAAAGAGTACAAATAAAATCAGTTCTTGCTGTTTTCCAGTTTTACCCTTTTCTATCAAAACCTACTTGTTCTTCCAAGTCAAGACAAAGCTGACTATGGTGTCAACTATAAGACAACCAGTGTTAGCCCAGTGACCAGGAGGTCTATAATCAAACAACAAAAGGTGCTCCACACCAGAATGTTACTTTAAAAACGAAAGTATGCCACCTGCAAATTCAGATTCTTTCTATATTGGACTGCCAAGAAACTGAGGTTCTAATGCACATATATATTATGATTACTTATTTAAATGTTATCATAGGATTTGGTCCAAAACATACCTTTCTAGTTTCAAACTGAGCTTCCTCTTGGCAACACTGTCTGCAGAATGGATCCAGTTGATTCAGACTAAACTGTCCAAGAAGGCTGCAAGAACTACATAGCAAGTTGCTGGAAAATCCAAGTTCTCTGCATGCTTCTGATGACAATTTTGTCCCATAAACAGATAGCTGCAAGTGAATATATTTGAACAATCATCACACTTTTTCTACATTTAAAATAGTTATTTATACTTGTGGAAAAGGAATGTATTTGGCAGGAAACAAGTCTTGACCCTTGAGTTCTTTTCTTTATGATGCAACTAATCTTATTTGAACTAGGACAAATTATTTAGATTTAATATCCCTTTTGTATGAGATGTTCAATTAGTGTTTGTAAACCTAGTGACATCCTTAAAAATGTGCTACCCATAAGAAGGATGTCTCCTACTTTCAAGAAGATAAAAATCAGGAAACCACTAAAGATATATACGTAATACATATCCTCTCTGAACTCTACTTTTGCGTACATTCCTGATCAGCTTTCCCTCTAAGATGCGCCGCGGGTGCACAGGTGCCTGGCAGTGTGGTATGAATGCGCCTGCGTGTCTGCACACACCATGCTGCTTAGAGGTTAATTTCAATTTCCTTGGAACATAAATGGCATAGCAGCTGGGCTTGGAGAAGTATGTGGTAACTAGCCAATTGCTGGACTGCCATAGTGGGGGAGCCAGGGGGAGCTGCGGGCCCGGGCCAACCCGGTGGTGTGGGGGGATGGGAGGAGCGGCCTCGGGGCTGACATGGGGGAGCAGGGGTGAGGGAAGACTGGGGAAGGTGGCCTGCTCCTCCCCTCTCCCTGCAGCTGCTGTGTTGGGCTGGGCAGGGAGGAATCTCTCCCTCTCCCTCACCCCGCCTCCCCCTCCCCCCCCCCCCCACCTGCTGCGGCAAGCTGTCTTATCTCCCGGTTCGGGCTTGCCCTTGTGTTGGGCCTGGGCCCAGTCCTCCCCTGGCCTCACCATTACTGCTGACGCCACAGCGTTAAAAGGAGAAAATCCTCATTTTCCTGCAGCCAACATAAAACTCGGATCCCTGATAATCAATTATGATGATTACTCTAGTTTAAGAATCTCTAGACATAGTATCAATTCTGGTTATAATGCTCAATAATCAAGAAACTCATCTATTTTCCTCACACTTAAATGATATAATTTGTCTTTTCTTTTCACTTCACCCAAACCAACTACTTGTGATCCTCCTTCTACTTTGCCTTGCCCATTCCCTCTCCAGCTTGAATTAGGCCAGTAGAACTGGGGGAAGAATGTCATGAGAAAGCGAGGCTCTCAAGTGATTTGCCACTCCTGCTCAATAGCCATTGTCAAAAAAAATGCTACAAATAAGCCTCTGCTCCATTATGGAACACATTTGCTGGGTGACAACTGAACTAAGTCTGTACCAGTTCTCTCTCCAGACTACAACAGAAGATGAGACCCCCCCCACTCCTCCTTGCCCCAGAGCACATTCGGCTCTCTTCTACTCTCCACATTTCAGCATTAACACTTGCAGTGTGCTGGAGTCAGGTAGGTGCTCAGCTATTTCATTTCTCATACTCAAATATCCAAAGCTGAGGTGTTTACTGGATTTCAGCACCAATCCTGGCTAGATTCCAGCTGGCAAAGGTGAGTAAGAACATGCAAATAGGACATGGACACAATGGTTTTATTAGAAATAAACTGATCACCAATCCATAAAGTACCTAACTATATCTGGGTGTCCAATGACACCCAAAAGCTCTCAACAAGTAAGAAATCTTCATATTTTTTTTTGCTAATTTCATTGTGTGGGTTCAAATTCTACATAAAATATAAGATATGGTGGAGAGTGACACTAAATAAGGTTCTGTTCAAGGGCTCAACTTGTTACAGCAGCCACAACTCAGAATTAGCACCAAACGTAAATCAGATACTAGTGAAAGCCAATGTTGCATCAGCTGGGGCCACCAAAGGCTGGTCTGTTTGAACAAACTATTAATTTCAGCACGGGTCTAAATGTGAAGCCTCACTTCAGGGGGGGAAAAAAAAAAAGAGTGGCTAAGCAGATTTAACATTTTATTGACTCCTTTTCAACTCTTATTTTCAGTGCAGGGATGTGTAAGGGTCTACAATTCCTGTGCTCGGATGCTTGGGAACGTCTAAGTTTTCTTCCCCCACTGCTTTAGAGTTATGACTTAAATTTTAGAGAACAGGGTCTCCGATCTTAGATGGGACAGTGACAGGACAAGGGCCCCAGCATGCTTCTTTTTGTAGCACTACAAAAATGGAAAATGAAGAGCCATCGGCAGCTTCATGTTCAAAACCCTCTGGCAGGAGTTACAAAACTCCTGCCAGGGTTTTGTACAACTTTTTTGTACAAAGTTATGAGAAGGCAAGTTTTCTGGCTCCTTGGGGTTCACTCCTTCAGAGGACTCACTGGTGGGCTTCCCCCATCCGTTGCTGCCACCCTGGTGGCAACATGTGGGCAGCAAGCATCCTGAGCCAGTCACTTTCCCTCTTGAAGGAGAGCAGGGGACTGAGGGGTTGCAGGGAAGGCTGCCATCCATGACCCACCAACACTGGCCTGGCTATTGGTCCATTTGGAAGTTTAAAAGGCACAGTGGCAGCCCAGAAGCTTTTTAACATTCCCACTCTCAGGCAGCTTGTGAGCTCTTGAAGTCTGCAGCTGGCCCTGGTGTCCCATGCTGCCCATACATATCTCAGCCTGTGGCTGCTGGACCTTTGTAGGATCCCAGCTGGCAAAACCAGGCCTCCAATATAGGATACAGCCCCACCCCCCGGTTGTTTTAAACAACCCCGGTTGTCCCAGATCTGCCAATTTTGGGGCACATCAGGCACTCTTAGCAAGGGAAGAAAAGCCTGAAAGCCCTTCGTCCGGCCAAGGCGGCCATTAGTGGGCTACAGGGAACTTCTGTAAGGGCCTCACGGTGCCCGCCTGACGCAGCCAAGGCGACCTCGGGGTGCACGAGGCAGCATCCACGGGTGCTGCTCCGACTCCAGCCGCCCACAGCACAGCGGAGCCAGTAGGAGGCCGCGCAAGGGCCCCGGCGCTCCTCGCCGCCCGGCTGGCCCCGAGCGGGCAGGCCTGGGGCGGCACCTCCGCCTCTCCGAGCGGCCACGTCTCACCCATCCGCACGCCCGCCCGCGCCGCGCCCCGCCTCGTGCACGGGCTACAGCCTCCTCCGGCCCGAGCGGCGCGCTGCCCGGCCCCTCAAACGCGAGGAGACTTGAGCCTGCCCTCACCGCCTGCAGCGCCGCCAGGAGACAAAACCAGAGGCGCCCCGGCCACGTCGCTCCGGCAACCGCCGCCATCTTAGTGCAGAACCGCCACGGCCGGCGAAGCCGCGTCAGGACCTCGCCCGCTCATGATGGCCGCTCGCCGCCTGCTGTGGGAGAACCAAAATGTGTCCCTGAACCTCTCGCGTCGTTGAGGGACACTATTGTCCCAGAGTTGCCTTTGGGAAACGCCTGAGTACAACCAAGAAGCTCCACTGAGGGTAGAAGCTTGTAATGCAGGTGACGGATCCTGATTTCCATTAGGCATCACATAAGACAGTCCTTGGAAGGTCCTTCCGCTCATAACAGACTAACTTCAGCCCTCACACGACTGACGCACACTTCGTCCAATAGCAACAAGGCATAGCCGAATGCGGCTGTCTGCGCCCCTATGACTAGCTGAGCGATGAGGCGGGACCACGGCGTAGCCCATCCAATCCAGAAGGAGCGCATGTAGGCGGGGTGTCGGGCCTTACGGCTGTTCGTGGGGGGAGTTTCTGTGGACGGGGTCACTGTGTGGGCTGCCCAATGGGGTCGGGCGAGGGCGGGGCGGCGGCGAGGCCGTCCAATGGCGACGGGCACGGGGGCGGGCCCTGCGCGTGGCTGGTCAATGGGAGGGCGCGGGGGCGTGCGCGCGGCTGGGCGTTCGGTTGCTGAGCAGCGCACGCAGGCGGGGGGAGGGGTGCGGGTGACCGCGGAGCGCGCTCGGGGCCGGGCCGCGCGGGGGGCGGGTGCTGATCGGCGGGGATGTGAGAGCCGCGTCCCTCCGCGCGCGCCGAGGTCCCGCTCTCTGCCGGCCTCGCTCGCTCGCTGTGTCCCCGCGGCGGCGGCGGCTGTTCCCGGCCGGGCCCCGCGTTATGTCGTGATCCCGGGCGGGCGGCGCTGCTGCTGCTGCTTCTGCTGATGGGGCTGCTCAGGATTATGCTGCCGCCCAAGTTGCAGCTGCTGGCCGTGTTGGCCTTCGGCCTGGTCGTGTTTTTCCTCGAGAACCAGATCCAGAAGCTGGACGAGTCCCGCGGCAAGCTCGGTGAGCCGCACCGCGCCGGGCCGGGCCGGACCAGCGTGTGGGGGGCTGTGGGAATGGCGAGGGGTACAAAGGTGGAGCTGGCAGGGGAGGGAGGCGATGGCAGTGCCAGGAGCTGGGGAAGGGGAAGCTGCTCCCCACCCGCTTCCCAGTGCAGAGCCCACTGGGACCGGCAGGACCACGACGCAGCTTCTCCTACATGGCCCTTGTGTTTACGTGTCTGCAAATCCTGTCTAATGGGCTCGATATGACTCCAGGGGGACTGTGCAGAAGAGGCTGGAAGTAGGGGAGACGGCGGTCAGGGCCTCACGCTTCACTCCGATGGAAATTCTGCATAGGGAGAGTGAGGGCTGGGGGTTGGGGCTGGGAGAAGATGTGTATTTCTAGGGAATCTCAATGCACTTTTTCCAAAAGAGCAAGAAGAGAAGGAAAAAAAGCCGAAGACGGTTGTTGCTGGTGATTTGTCGGAGCCGCCGGCCTATATGTGTGGTGTGCAGCTCAGCTGGAGGTTGAGGCACAGTTGTGGTGCCAGAAGCAAATCCAGCTCCACTTTCCCCTGCTTCTGCACGTATTTATCTGAAATGCCCTTATTTCCAGTTCAGACTTTTTAATAAGACTTGGATCTAATCCAGGCACATGGAGGTGGAAGAGGAGTACTCAAATTGTGTGGGTTAAACCAAATCAAGTGAAATCAGTGGGTTGCATGTAACAGGCAAGAAGCATGATTTGTTTCACCCTCATTGAATGCAGGTTTTATTTACCTCTGCTCAGTAAATGGAACTACTGCGAGACTCCTGTTCAGAGTTAAAGTTGTTAAACTGTGTAAATTTAACCCTTTTCTCTTGCATTTTTAATTTTTACTTTTAATTTCTAACAGTACTTTTCCAGGGGTATAGTAAATGTCAGACTTCAGAAGCACTAAAGGGTTGCATAACTTCAGCAGAACGAGGAGGTGGTGTTTTTAACTCGGTTCATGTTATTGTAACCAGGAATTGGGGTGCAGTAGGACTTCCAAAATACCAAAGAGCAGAGGGTTAGGCTATACATGATTTTGTTACTTAGTGCTTTAGGTAGGTAACCTTATCCATATTAGTTCATTGTAGTATATTTTTTAACAGATGAATGTTTGTGGCTTGCACATATACAGAGGAAAGAAAGGACAGTTTCTAGGTTTTTTGGTTAGAATTGGAGGTGGACTTTCAGTGAAATGACAGGTTTTACTGTAATGGTGTTGGAGTGGTGTTGTAGCCTGTCTAGGAAATGTATAAGAAGCAAGGGGTTATTCTGAGATGCATTTTATTGAACCAACTATTGTTGGGAGATGTTAGGTAAGCTTTAGATATAAAGTGAAGAAGGGCGCTTCATGGCTGAAAATTTGTTTTACATAGTTCCCCACTAAACAGTTGCTTCAGTAAGAGATCTCATTCATACATGCACACTCTGTTGCTTTTTGAAAGTTTAACTGTGGCCAACTTCTGAACTCAGTAAAGGTGAGTGGCATTCATAGACTAGTTCAGTGGTTGTCAACCTTTGTAAGCTCATGAGGCTTCTCTGTAGACTCAGCACCCATAAGAAAATGCCAGCTCTTGATTTTCATCCTTTTTTTGACTACAGAAAAATAATGCAGCAGTTCTGTTGCAAAAACTCAAAGACCACAGCAGGTCAGAATATTTTTAACACTATGGATTCCTGTATGAAAACTCTGGGTTTATCTTGTGAATCATGTCTGCATACCTAATACTACAAACATTTTGTGGCATCCACAACCCCACAGTTTGAAAAGGATGTCAAAGTACCCCAGGATGCCATGGCACCTTGGTTAAAACCTACTGACCTAGCTACTGGAAATCAGAAGCCTTTAAAAAGTGTTTGACTACATGAGTTATCTATGAGTTTTTTACCTCTCAGTTTAACAATATGTTACTAATATGCAAAGGGTAGAATCATTTGATTTTGCTTGGATGGCTTGTCTTTTTGGTGGCTTATTTAAAAAAGTGTTAAGAAAGAACAACACACTTGGATAATTTGAATAGATATTGTTGATAAAGCAGTCAAGGATTAATAAAATTCCATAGAAGTGTATTTTTAACTGCTTGGCACCACTAGCTGCACTACGTCCATTGTTGGCAATGGATGTCACGCCAAGAAAATCCAACTCCTAGATCAAAAGGATTAACATAATGCAATGTGGGAATAAAGGGTTTTGCTGGTAAGACTTCCTTTTACTTCACCTTAATAGATATACATTGGACACAATTAGGTTACATATTTAGAGGATTAAAATACACATCACTCAGTCTGCTTCTGGACAAGAATCCAATCACTTCATTCTACTGATGGAGTTTTTATCTCTTGGAAAAGGGGGTAATCTCTGTTTTGAATTTGATGATAAAATATAACAGAAAATGGTGCCTAGTAAGGGACATGTCAATGGTTCTCAGAGCTGCATGGGAGGAGAAACTAGAGCTGTTTAACAACTTATTAGACTTTATACTCTGGATTAAGAAGTACCTTTGTATGAGAGGCCTGTTACTACAATGATGCACGCAGAAATATGCCACCCCATGTGCATGTATGTAATCTAAATATTATAATAGTAATAAAACCTGATGGAACTTGTAAGTTTTTTGCTGTGGAAATAGTCTGGATGTTTTAGTGCCATTTTCACCTCCCTGCAGTACAGAGTTCAGTTGCCTTATATTGAAATAATCAGTTTTGATCCAACGCAATGGACCTAGAAGGGTAAAACAGAAACAAACAAAACAAAAAACCTAAGAAAAAAATAACGAAGATTAGTGAGCCCATGAACTGATGAGAATGACTGCGTTTGGACTGGAGGCCTATGAAAATATGTTGGGTCTGGAGCTGGTAAATCAAATTGGGTGGTGACTCCTTTTTTTTTTTTTTTTCCCCAATTGATCTATCACATGAGAGAGCATGCCATGATAAGTTGTAAGATTTAATAATTCTGTGATTTGGACAGCGACTCAGAAAACTGTGTAATGGGACCTCTAGCAGAAAATCATTCTTGAAGGCTTTTGAGTAAAACTCTTGTTGGAATGGTATTTCCTCATACTTTCGGATGGAACATGATGCTGATTCTCCAATACACGACATACATACTTGATTTTAGATCGGTATAAAATAACTTCCAGTGAAAAATAAGAATCTCTTTCTGATTTTTTTTTTTTTTCCAAACATTCACTCATGCAGCTAAAATTCAAAATCACTGTCACTTGTCATTTTTGCCTTATACACTATAATCTACAGAAGCTAATTTGCAATGATATCTGTGCTTTTCTCACATTGTGTCTTTTCCCCTCCAGTAAGATTGCTGTGCTTCTAATTGCTTTTTGAAAATATTTAAATAGCAATAGGATGAACCTAGTTTTACTACTAATGAGTGAGTTTTGACATCACTTGAGGGCAATTTTCCCCTCCTTAAATAAGATGTTTCCCCTTCAGTTATAACTGAAATTAACTTTTCTGCTATCAGAGTTTTTTTTCCTTAATCTCAGGATTCATTTTTATTTCAAGTGCTGCTTAATTTTCATAGGGATATATTGACAAAATCTGTCTAGAAAGCTGTATTTATGAAGAAAATATTTAAAATGTTTAAAACTTTGCTCTGTGGTAAATATAAAAGGATTTATTGTCAGTCTGTTTCCCCAGGATACCCTGGTTAATCATTACTGAGAAAACAGTGTTTGTTTTTACTAATTGTTTATGTAAATTCAAGAAATGAACAAAAAAAGTTTTAATTAAAAGGTAGATTTTGGTGTGTGTTTTTCTAACTTTGCTGTTTATGGTTCTTTTCTTTTCTTTACATTCATTCATGTTAGTTAATTTCTTTTAAGAACTACATACTGGCCACTTCTAAAAATCTATTGTCCTAGCAAGGATTTTACAAAGGTTGAAACCCAGGCTTTTTAACTTAGTTTTTGGTTGGGCTTTATCATATGACCAACAATCCTGCTTTTATAACCTGTGGATTTTTCATAAACACTTAAAATGACAGAGTTGTCTAAAATGAGAGAGAGATTTTTCACTTCCATTCTTGTAACCAAGTGTTTTGAAATCTTGTTTATTTGGTATATAGATAGAATATTTGTTCTGGCCTTCACTCCTAAAAGATTAAATATGCCTTTGAAGTTAAATGTTGCTTTGTAGGGCTGCACCACCCTTCAGTCCCTGGTTTGATTCGGCCCAATTTGGCATTGAATCTCTGAATTCAAATAGAATCAGGAGACCCTTTAATCTCTCTGAATCGATTCGGTAATTCGGACATAGGCACAGCTTTAAATGCTTTTTCTGCCTACCTCTAGGTACCAGGTGGCTTGTGAATGCTGAAATGCTAGGGTGGATGGAGCGTCCCATAGCAGCATGGGGGGTGTGCTTGGCAATGGACCTGGAAGTGGACCAGAAGCACTTCTAGTCCACTTCTGGGTCCACCAGAAAGCGTGCTGGGCGGCCCTCCTGCGCTCCTTTGGCTTGGTGACTCGTACCTCCTGGGTCTGGGGGGGCACCTGGGGTCCCCCCACAGCTGATTGCTGAGCTGAGGGAGCATGCCCCCCTCCCCCCATTGTGTTCCCTTGTGGACCCAGAAGTGGACTGGAAGTACTTCTGGTCCACTTCCAGGTTTGCTGGCAAGCAAATGGCGGGGGGGGCGCCCTACATTCCTGTGGGATGCTGCATCTGCCCCAGCATCACAGGATTCATACCTGGTACCTCAAGGCACGTAGAAAAAACATTTAAAGCCTTGTCTATGGCCAAATAGCTGATTCTTTGAATCAGCATCAAATCTTCAGATTCGGATTCAGCTGAATTGAATCGGGGCCAGTGATCTGAATCAATTAATTGAATCACTGTCCCCATTCAGGCTGAATCTGAATCGAATATGGCCTGCTTCGTATTTTCTCAGCTTTGAGAATTTTAAATGGGTTTATTCCCTAGGCCTGTCTGTAGGATAGAAACAGGTTTCCCACTCCATCCTCACATGTGACAGCTATTGTATGCTAATGACATTGATACCCAGTGAATTTAACATAGTCACAAAAACATTCAGATTAGCTATAGTTGATTTCTTTTTTAAGTAGACTGATTAATAGCACCTCTTTGACTTGCTTACTCCTCTCCTAGGTGTCATCTTTAGAGACTAACTGGTTCAGATATGACATATCATCTAACAAAGTAGTCTGTAGCCTATGAAAGCTCATGCTTCTCTGAACCAGTTAGTCTCTAAGGTGCCACTTTGCCTTGCCTTCTTCCTGACTTCTAACATGGCTAATTATCTCTGCTTACTCCTAAAAAGAACAATTTCTAGTGCTTCTTGCATCCCAACAGGAATTGGGTCATGAAGCCCATCTGTATAATTCTGCTATGATACAGTGATTGACCTGGCAACAGGTTGACTATTTGCATATCAAGCCATACACTTGTGAGAACATATAGATTGTGGGTACTTGGTCCACTGATGAGCATCTTCTCTGAGATGATGAATGTCTTTTAGGAGTTTTAGAAATACAAGAGCCACTTATTTGTAAAGGAAATTTATTTTGTGGTGGCTGCTGCTGCTTCTGGTATTAGTGGATACTTGTTAGGCATCCTCACAGCATTTCCAAACACTGATCCTGGGGCAAAACCCTTATGGCACAAGTCGAAAAACATTTTCTTATTGTGTAGGGAGTAGGTGTACCTCAGTGTTCCATGTCCTTTCCTTGTGAAAAAGTTAATGAAATGTACCATTCTCATTGCTGAGGCTGAAAAAAAGGGCATTGCTTCCAGAGCAGTCATTTAAGTTTCAGTCAGTTAAGACTCTGAGCCCGGAGAGCCTACAGCCAATTTAGAGTCCGTGATAAAAGCCCCTTGTACCTTGTGGTACACTAGGCATAAGTTCTGTGGCACCCTGGTGCATCATACTGGAAGTCTGATGACCAGCCTAGCAGAAATAAGAAATGAAGGCTTCTGAGTATTAAATATGAAATAATAGACCAGCTGTGGCTCTGTCCTGTGCCCTGCCTGGCCCTGGCTGTGCAGCTCCTGTCCCTGCCCCAGGCCCACTCTCTCCCTCACTGTGGCTGCCTCAGTCTGCCCGCCCCATGCCCTTCCCTCCCCTCTCTTCCTATCCCCCACAACAGACTTACCAGCTGGACGCTGCTCTCCACAGTACCAGGCTGCATATTTGCAATTGAATCTATATTGGCCGAAATGGCTTGTTAAAAATCAGCCATCGGTATTAGCCAAAAAAATCTCTATCAGTGCACCACTAGAGACTATATGTTTGTATACTATCTTTTGTATAAGATGGTTAGCCTTGACATTACATAATGAGTATGAAAAGCAAGCACCAAGAGTTACATTACTGTGCTGTCCCTTAGTTAAGAAACTTTGATTCTACTTGTCCATGTATATGCACACTGGATAAAAGTATAATTCATTGATCAGTATTAACATAATGTTAGCCCCAATTTCTTGCCTATTGCTTACATTGAAAAAATGTTTATGTACATATTGGTTCATTATAAACAGCTGAACTGCATAACATCTCCTAGTTCCTCTGTTTACTTTGTACATTAATTGTCTTTTGGTGCATGTGAACTGTAACTATCTACTTTATAACTAATTGTCCTGGGTTTAATTGAACAAGAAGTGAGACGACTCTGAAAGGGCTGCTATTACAAACCATGAAAATAAGGGGATGTAATTAATGTCCTCCGTAATAAACAATCCATTGATAGCTGTCTCTCTTTCGCTGTTTTTTGTACAGTTAAATTCAGTTACAAAATAGATACAATTAGCATGCACTTAACTAGAATAGCAAGCCACCAGCACTGACACAGGCCACCCACCACAACAAGGATAGGGCCCCTCACAACTCCATTGCTGTCTGCTCCAGGCATGCCAACATCTTACAAGCTGAGGGTGCAGGTGTTTTTGGCACTCGGCCCAAAAATGTCGCCAACCCTTGATCTAGAGCAGGGGCAGGCAATTATTTTGGGTGGAGGGCCGCTTACCGAGTTTTGGCAAGCTGTTGAGGGCTGCATGGGTAGCCCTGCCCCTTGATAGGTGCCCCACCCCCTGGTCACCATCTTGGGACTAATGTCCCAATGTTTTGGAACTAATGTCCCAGGGCCAGCATGGGGTGCCAGGCGTGGGACAGGGGAAGAGCTACTTTTCCCTGTGCTCAGCACCAGCTTGTAACCGCCATCGCTGCCAGCCCAGGCCCCACACTGGCTCTGGGCTAGCCTGTTGGGGCTACGCTGCGGCAGGAGCAGCTGGGCCCTGCACTTGCCATGCTGGGCAGTGTTTACCACTGCCACCTCTGGGCTGCCCAGCGTGCAAGCTCGAGGCGGGCGGCAGCAGCAAATACTGCCAGGCACAGCAAGTGGGCGGGGGCTGCAGCTGGTGCTGTCATGTGCAGCCCCAATGGGTGAGCCCAGAGCTGGCGCGGGGCCTAGGCTGGCAGCAGGGGTGCGTTACAAGCTGGTGCTGAGCGTGGGGAAAAGCGGCCCCTTCCCCATCCCTTGGCCAGTGTCCCGCTCTGCAGTCACTTGCAGCCCACGTGGGGCTGTCTGTGCCTGCTCAGGACAGCCCCACGCTGCCTGCGAGCAGCTGCAGTAGGAAGAGCTGGCCATGAGGTGGGCGAGGGGCCGCTTCTTCCCGGGTTGGGGTCATCACCCGCCCTTCCCCCCTCCCCCCCCTTACTTGAGTTTCTATTGTGGTGCAGTCATGTGGTCCCAGGCCAGAAGCCCCTGCTGGGGGGGGGGGGCGGGGCTGGGCAGGCCCTACTGTTGAGGGAACCTGCCGGGTCCTACTGCCCCTGGGTCCTGTCATTTCTGACAGGAACCAAGGACAGATCAATACTAATTTTTGAGATTTTTTAGGGGGCCCGTGGGCCAGATAGAATGGCCTCGCGGTCCAGATCCGGCCTGCGGGATGTATTTTGCCCACCCCTGATCTAGAGCAAGGGTGGCAAGCTTTTCTCATGCCTCAGGGCAGTCTGGGGCATACAATGGGTTCTTCAGCACCTCTGGCTGTAGTACAGGGAGTAGCACATACAGTGGCTCTTGCTTCTGCCTTGTGCCCTGTGTTGGAGGGCTTCCGCCACCACATTCCTCATGCTGCAGCAATAGCTTCAGCTGCAGCACAGGGCATGCAGCAGTGGTGGCAGCTCCATCTCTGGTCCGGGATGCGTGGCTGTGCTGGCAGCAGCTTCTTCAAGGTGCAGCAACAGGGCCAGCGAAGGAGGAGGTAGGGCCACAGTGCACATGCGCAAACTGGCCAGCGATCAACTGGGGCTGTATCTGCCCTTGTTTATGCTTCTGCCACATATTGCCATGCCTGCTGGAGCTTAAGAGTCCTGAAATCTGTAGCAGGCCACTCACCACCACCCCCAATCACACCCAACTTCTAGTAGGCTGGATAGAGCAGCTTCGCAGGTGAGATCCAGTTTGCAGGCCATGTGTTTGAGACACCTAGTCTAGAGGCTATGCACAATCCTTTTGAGAAATAAATCATGTTAGGTTATGCTCCAGACAACATTTCAGAAATGGAGATATTAGTATAGATGCAAGAAGATTTGCCAAACTTTTTCTTGTCTTGTTGACTATATAAAACATCAACAACAAAAACCCCGGCCACCTCATTGCTCACATTTGAATGTCTTTGCTGCTTGGCATGGAAAAAAAATCTGAGAATTTGTTTCCAAGGCTCTTTGGTTCTTTTTTACGGAATGTGTTAGGTAGGCCAGGAATGTCAAAGATGTAGCCTGCTAGTTGGATCCAGCCCACAGAGGCCTATCATGTGTATCTCATATCAGCTTTGCATGCTGCATGCAGTGTGTGCCAGCCTCAGCCCCACTGCATGTGGTGTGGTGGGCCAGACTGGTATGTGCTGCATGTAGCGCACAGGGCTGATCTAGGGTGTGTGCTGCATGTGGTGCCCACACTGGACCAGCCCTGTGTGCTGGATCCAGGGCCTGCCTGGATGGGGCCAACAGACTGGTTTTAAGCCCTGATCCAGTGCACAGGGCTGGGTTGGTGCAGGCACTGCATTCACCACGCACCCCAGACTGTCCCCATACGCTGCATGCAGTGCTGGATGTAGGCACAAGCGAAGTAAGCTACAGCTTAGGGCCTCACATCACAAAGGGTCTCTAAATATGAAAAAAAATCCAGTAGAACCTCACAAATCTGGTGTGCTTGGGACTGAACCTGTGCTGGAAATTTGAAAATGCCTTTTTTTTTTAAACTGGCACTGCGGCTGGTTCTGGAGCACCAGCCATACGCAGAGCGGCGGTGTGGGGTGCTTAATAGAGGTGACAGCAGCTGTGTACAAGCTTCCCCCCTCCCCCCTGGCCTGCCGCAGCTTTTGGGCTGCTCTAGCATCACGTGGCTGCATTGCCAGACCGTGGGAGCATGGAGCTGTGCCTGTACCCCAGGGCCAGGACCAGGTGTGCACGTGTGTGTGAGACTGTCATGTGATAAAAGCACTTTATGATGTAGGGGGAAGGGAACAGGAGTAGATCAGAGAAGAGGATTTAATCTTTTCTAGCACAGTAACAGCCAAAAACTAGTATCTGACTAGTTGGTGTTAGTCCAAGGTTCATATTGCAGATGTGCCATGAAGAGGGTCAGGGGCAGGTTTAGCACTGTGGGCATGTATTGATTGCCTTCTTGCCCTTGGATGTGATCCCTCTAGGTCAAGGTTGAAACATGTTGGTTGGCTAGCATGAGGAGTTTTGTACTTTCTGTTGCTTGTGCAGCATACAGACTTCAATCTCAAGGGCTGTTGATCCAAAATAAGCACAGTTTAATATACTTCAAAGAGGACTTGCAACATTTTAACCTCCTTGTAAAAAGGTATGTAGCACTTGAAAAAATAATGAAGAAATGTCTTTCCCTTTTTCTGAGGCCAGTGGAATATTTTGGATCTTACCTTGAGTGCTACAGCCTGATAATAATTGGAGCCCTACTGTGTGTACTAAATGATGTACCAATACTTAAAACTGCCCCTTTAAAGTATTCAGAGATTTGGTCAAATAAACTTGACTCTTAGAGAAATTGCTCATTCTGTGCTCATTATCCATTATTTCTTTTGGTCAGTTATAACCAGATGTTTGGTAGGATTGTTGGTTGTGTGTGGTTGGTAAAATGCGCAAAGTCCAAATTTTAAGTGTCCCTAACAACATAACAAGTACTCTATATTATATTGTTTATACTTGAACTTCATTCATACAGATCAATTGCTTGTACAGTAACTTGTCCACAGTTTTCTTATTTGAATTATATTCAGTTTTAAAGAGAATTATTTACCAAAATCTTCAGATTCCTTTTTTATTACCCAGTACCTGTTGTTTTTTGGTGTTTTTAATGTAAGTTCAAAAGTAGTAATTTTAATATCATATGCATCCTGCTTTTTAATTAAATTCTGCATTTGTAAATATGATGCAAGAGGCCTCTTCCATCCTCTAACTCCTGAGCTGCAACCATGGATTAAGTGGCCATCTCATAGATGAGTATTAGCAATTAAGAATCTGAATTAAAGTAACTAAAGTCTGAATTAAACTGGTGGAGTAGGTTGAAGGATTGAAAACTTTATTTCTGACTTAATTTGTGTCTATTTTTGCTAGGGCATTATAGATTCTTATAGAAGCTGATTTTTGTGTACTATATTTCATGAGACTCTCAAACACTCCACAGTAAATCAGTTCACTGTCTGTCTTATGAAATCTTGCTTATATCAGTGATCCTGGTTTTCTGTTAAAAATTTGCAAATTCTCTGATATAAAATCACAGATTCTCTAACACCAAAAATCCTACATTTTTCCTTGATTTTAAAATGAAATACCACTATATATGTAGGTATCAGTTGAACACAATAGTTTATTGATATATTTACAATTTTGAAGTAGTTTGTAAGCCTACTAGTTACTCAATCACTATAATAACATAAATTCTAAATATCTGTACATTTTGGCATTTGATTTGGGTTTTTTTATCATAGAAAAGCAGAGCTCCCTCTGTCCCTTGGTTCACCAGGATGTGGGTCCAGCTGTGGCTGTCATTTCTCACCCTAAGAATTACCTAGAGGGAGCAGTGGGAGCTGCTTTCCACTGCTTCCTGGCTGCCACATGCGTGTGTGTGTGCATGTGCAAGAAGCTGTCTGATTGAACTGTCCGCAGCCCCTTCCTTGCAGGCTGGAACTTGGCTAGCCTGCAATGGGAAAGCCAACATTTTCAATTTTTTTTCTTCTTTGAAAGGGAAAATCCACCCTTTTCTCCATTAGAGGAAAAAATCCACGTTTATCCTCAGCAAACAGAAAACCTGGATCCCTGCTTATAATAATGCAACAATATAGAATTTTATTCTGAGAGTCGTGATTGACTCTCTATACAGAAATGCATATATCATGCACTTGGGGAAATCACTGTAATTCACAGCAATTTATAATATCGTAGGTCAGTCTACACTGTTAGTTTAGCACCGGCCGGTAAGTCTATGGGGGAGAAGGAGTGTAGATAAGGGAAGTGGGGGAGATTGAGGACCCCACAATGAGGGAGGGAGTGGGGCTGGGGCAGCGGCAGGCACTGCTCAGCTGGGGTGGGGCATGGGAAGAAACCATGGGCAGCTTGTCCAGGGGGCAGAGGGAGGGCGGCGCCTGTTGCTGGATGCATCCCTGGAGGAGGCATGTGGGGCACATGCCCCCTGGATTTGTGTGCAGGGTGAGGGTGGGCTGGGGGAGGCTGCACTCGAGTGGGCAGGTAGGAGCAAGGCGGGTGGTGGTGACGCTGGGACGGGTGGCTATGGCTAATTTTGTGGTGGCCATAGGCCCCCCCCTTCCCAGCATTGCCACTGCCTTTCCCACCCTCACCTTCTCTGGCCTGGCCCGGCGCAGCCCCCACTGGAAGGAGGTCGGTGCAGCCCCTGGCCCCAAGCTGGGCAGTGCCCCCACACAGGCCCAATGCCTGGGTGGGGGGCCTCATTGTGCCCCCACCCAGGCATTGGGCCCCCCCATGCCCCTTCCCTGCCCCCCCCCACAGACTTACCAGCCAGACACTGCTGTCCACACTGTGGCTGCACATTTGCATGGGGCATTTATTGGTGACATTATCAGACACATCAGCCAAAAAAAGCCAATAACCAGTAACGTCAATTTTCCCATCATCAATGTTGATACAATATGGACCTATGTATCGGTGCACCTCTAACCATTTTATATCAGTTGTATCCACTTTTTCACACTAAGTATACTGCATAACTTTGCATGAATTTAGCTTAGGAAAAATAGGGGTAGCTGTTAATGCTGTTTTACCTGCTGATGCCAGAGGCAGAGGACTCAGTTGTTTCATACTAACACATTTTGGAATGTACTACGACTGGGAAATAGGAGGTCGGAGGTTTGGCCTGATGATAACTTTGTTGGACGAAAGGTGGAAACAAGGCTGGTAGGCAGTTATTAACAATTTAGGGGAGTGTATGTGTAGAAAAAATGAAGATGATTAGCAAAAACCGATAGGGTGGAAAGGTCTTCTGCAAAACATCTGTGTGTGTTAAGACTGCATAATAATACTTGGACAGTGAAATATACTGTATTACGAAATGTTTATTTTTCATGAAGTATACAATTGCTAATGCATCTCAAATATTCATAAGATAGAGTTAAAGTCACAAGAGATTATTTTCATTAATTACTGTAGAAATGGTATAATATATAGTTTGGTTCACAGTTGGGGGAGGAGTAAATTTGGTTTGTATCGGTTATTGACAAACCTTTATTTTAACTTCTGCAATGTATGGTCAGATAGTACAACGGTGGACAAAATAAAACTGAATACACACTTTCAGATAGTGTTAGAAATCCTCTCTCAGTGCAGGTTTGAAGCAAACCTTTAAAAAACATTGTAGCTGATTTGCCTGGCCAATCACGCCCTGTCCATGGGGTGTCCTGGCTAGTCTCCATGGAGGCTTCTCCCACCCACTCCATCTGGTGCCCTTGGCGATAGGTGTAGGGTGGATGGGCCTCAGCTGGATAGGATCAACTGCCTCCCCGCCGCCCCTGGACTGCAGTGGCTCACTGAAATTCTGAAAGTGGCCCTCCAGCCAAAATAATTGTCTACTCCCTGATTATAAGGAGTGAAAAATCAATTAAAAATATATAAATACCCACACTTACCATTCAAAGGGGTCTTGCACTTCCATTTGAAAATTTTTAGGAGTCCACAAATGAAAAAAGATTGAAAAACCACTGCACTAATATGCACACGTGCACTTTGGTTCAGCTGTAAGGTGCAAATCTACCCTGCCTTCTACTTGACTTCAGACTAACTCAGCTAACTATTTCTCTTGCTCCAGAACCTTGCTGACTACTGATGTAGATGACTACCTTGAGGTTTCATGCTGAAATAATCTACTCATTGTGAACTTAGTGCCAATATAGTTATGAGAAAAAGACTTGTATTACTGTAGTTACTCAAATAGAAGATGACTCTGATTATAAGACTCCCCCTGCCCCCCCCATTTTTAGATTCCATATATAGAACATTTATACATTTGTTATAATTTTCTAGGTATAGAATTATTGGAGGCTTGCCTTGAATTTGCCCTATTCCCACTGCTACAATAAATCTGGGGTAAAATAAATCTGCTGTCTGCTTTCCCCCAGCTTTTTCCCCTTGTTGACCCTTCTGCTTCTTCTTACCATCAGACCCTGCTCTCCCTGAGCACATGGAAGGAGGAACAAATTTGAAAACAATAACCTTGAAATTAACCATGGCTATAGCCGTGTGCATATAATACCCATAGACTTAGTTCATCCAGAATTGGTGCATTCTTTTAAAACTGCTACAGGTTTTAGCACAGGTATATAATAAACGCACTTTTGAGCAGCACTTTGGCACATACTTAGATGTAGTATAAACTATGCATGGTATTAATCCAAAGCCAAAATGTTCATGATTTACCACATAGCTCATTGGGCTGGGCCCCACCAGAGTCTACAGCATTTCAAGCCATGATGACCACACAGCACTGCTCTGTGTGTGTGTGCGCGCATGTGTGTTTATATTCTAGATACCCCCACCCCCACATGCTAATTAGCCTCCACTCATGCCTGACACCAGGTATTCATGTCACGAGTCCTGAGATGCTCCAGAATGATATGCAGATGAGGCACAGCCTGGTCCGGTTTCACTTCATGGAGCGCAGGGCTACATATGTGACAGGCTGAGAGAGTGGACGACAAAGGGATTCTGGGTGAACTGTATGCAATGCTGTGGCTCACTATGACTTTTAGAAGAGTTGGTGGTGAGGGGGACCATGCTTAAGGAGCATTAACATATGTCTAACTCTGATGGGCTGCACTTAATCTATTTTTGTGGTAGGCTCCTATCAGCATGTTTGCCTAAAGTGCATCATGTATTTTATAGTTATGCTCAGTGTTGGCTGCATTTAATCAACTTAATCAACTTCATATTTGGTTTCCATTGCTCAGCACATACTGCTTTTAGCACTAGTTTAATGATAGACAATGTATTTAGTGAAATTTTCCTGTATGCAATTATCAGATGAAGGTTTTTTTCCCCATGCTACTTGCAGGGAGGGTGGATGATGATAGACCTTGTCTGGTTTTGTATTTTGAGTAAATATGGTGCTTCAGGACTTTTTTTACCTGAGGCAACTAATCCATTTGTGTATTCATGGATTAAGGTATTTTGGATATTTTTTTCTAAAATATGGGACTCTTGGCAATGGCTGGATCCTGACTTAGACTGCAGTCCAGGCTAGTATGGGGATGCATGCACGTGTCTTCAGGCAAATATCAGAATCAGTTCAGACTTGTTTACAGGCTGCACGGCTTGTGCTCACTTTTTTCCAGCCCTATTCCATTCTCTCTGTGACATTCTCAGATTTTAAAAGGGTTTTTTAAGGCAACAGCAAACCAGATGCTTTTTTTTTCTCTTCTGTACTGCTCTGGGACATAATTTTTAATGAGCCTGTTACTTGATCAGATTAGGATCACCTGTAGAATGCTTTTTCTCTGGGTCTTTTCTCCTTTGCCTTGTAGGTGAGGCAAAATGGTACAAATCTAAAATGAAAAGGAATCATTAGTGATGACTCAGGCTCCAGATGGGGAACCTCTGCTGCAATTGTTTCTAGTTTGTTCATCCTGGTGTTTGGAAAAATTGGCTCAAACTTGGATGAAGATTTGCTTGCCTCTGTGCTAGAGATACAAGTTTTTATTTTTCTGGTGATAATTTTTTATTGGGACAACTGTATTTTTGGGAAAAATTTCTGGAGACATGCTAATGGTTGTTTTTTTGGTTTTCTTTTTAATGTCTGCAAGCAGCCGAAAAGTTGTCTTGGGGTTTTTTTCTAGTCTATTCCATGAGTTCACTTTTGTCCCTAAAGGAGGGAGGGACTTGGGGGTTTTGAATCACTCAAAGTCCCGAGCTTGACCAGGAGTTCGCCCGGGAACTGACTGAGGCCGCTTGCTCCAGGACCTTGGTTGTCATGGGTGACTTCAATTACCCGGACATCTCGTGGGAAGATCACTCAGCTAAATCTGAGCGGGCGCAAAGCTTTCTCTCGTGCGTGGATGACCTCTACCTGACCCAAGAAGTCTATGGGTCAACGAGAGGCAAAGCGCTGCTTGACCTGGTACTGACTACGGGGGACGACCTAATTGGTGACCTAGTGATCGATGGGAAGTTGGGTGACAGCGACCACGAGCTGATCACCTTCACCATCTGCCGTAAAGCTGGCAAGTCAGTCAGCAACACAGAAGTCCTTGACTTCAGAAAAGCCGACTTTGACAAGCTCAAGAGGCTAGTCGGTCAGGCCCTCAGGGACCATGACCCCAGGGAGATGGGAGTTCAAGAAGAGTGGTTGCTTCTCAAGGAAGTGATCCTCAGTGCACAAGCTAAATCTATTCCAACACGGAGGAAAGGCAGCAAGAAGGCACAGCAGCCCCCCTGGCTCTCCAGAGACCTAGCGGACCTCCTGTGGCTAAAAAGGAAAGCCTACAAAGGATGGAGGACGGGATTCACCTCCAAGGAGGATTACTCCGCGCTGGTCCGGTCCTGCAGGGAGCAAACCAGGAAAGCCAAGGCTGCAACTGAACTCCAACTAGCTTCAGGCATCAAGGACAACAAAAAGTTCTTTTTCAGATATGTGGGGAGCTGTAGGAAAAGCAGGGGCAATGTTGGACCCCTGCTAAACCAGATGGGGCAACTGACAACTGACGCCCAGGAAAAAGCCAACCTATTAAATAGGTACTTTGCGTCAGTGTTTCATCAGTCACACGGGATGCCCATGCCTGCTATGGGACAGGGAAATCTGGGTGAGGGGAATCCCCTACCCTCCATCAATGCTGACCTCGTGAAGGAACACCTTGAGAAGCTGGATACCTTCAAGTCAGCTGGCCCTGACAACCTGCACCCCAGGGTACTCAAGGAGCTGGCGAGCGTCATAGCTCAGCCCCTGGCACGGATCTTTGAAAACTCCTGGTGCTCTGGTGTAGTGCCCGAAGACTGGAAGAAGGCCAATGTGGTGCCGATCTTCAAGAAAGGGAGGAGAGTGGATCCGGCTAACTACAGGCCCATTAGCCTGACTTCTATCCTGGGGAAGATCTTAGAAAAGTTTATTAAGGAGGCCATCCTTGAGGGACTGGCCCAGGCTAACATTCTAAGGGATAGCCAGCACGGGTTTGTTGTGGTTAGGTCTTGTTTGACCAATCTCATTTCCTTCTATGACCAGGTGACCTATCACCTGGACAAAGGAGAAGAGATTGATGTCATATATCTTGACTTCAAAAAAGCTTTTGATCTGGTATCCCATGATCACCTCTTGGCCAAACTGGCCAGTTGTGGCCTTGGCTCCACCACGATCTGCTGGCTGGGAAATTGGCTTCGTGGTCGGACCCAGAGGGTTGTGATTGATGGCAGTCACTCATCATGGTGCCCTGTAACCAGTGGGGTCCCTCAAGGCTCTGTCCTGGGACCCATACTGTTCAACATCTTCATTAAGGATGTGGACATTGGAGTCAGGAGTGGACTGGCCAAGTTCGCTGATGACACCAAACTTTGGGGCAAAGCATCCACGCCAGAAGATAGGTGGGTGATCCAGGCTGACCTGGACGAGCTCAGCAAATGGGCAGATGAGAACCTCATGGTGTTTAACACCAAAAAATGCAAGGTTCTCCACCTTGGGAGGAAAAACCTGCAGCACCCTTATAGGCTCAGCAGTGCTACGTTGGTTAGCACTACAGAAGAAAAAGACTTGGGGGTCATCATTGACCACAAGATGAACATGAGCCTCCAGTGCGATGCTGCGGCTAGTAAAGCGACCAAAATGCTGGCATGCATCCATAGATGCTTCTCGAGCAAATCCCGGGACGTCATTCTCCCCTTGTACTCGGCCTTGGTGAGGCCGCAGCTGGAGTACTGCGTCCAGTTTTGGGCTCCACAATTCAAAAAGGATGTGGAGAAGCTTGAGAGAGTCCAGAGGAGAGCCACGCGCATGATCGGGGGTCAGGAAAACAGATCTTATGATAACAGGCTGAGAGCCATGGGACTCTTTAGCCTGGAAAAGCGCAGGCTCAGGGGTGATCTGATGGCCACCTATAAGTTTATCAGGGGTGACCACCAGGATCTGGGGGAACGTCTGTTCACCAGAGTGCCCCAAGGGATGACGAGGTCGAACGGTCACAAACTCCTGCAAGACCGTTTCAGGCTGGACATAAGGAAGAATTTCTTTACTGTCCGAGCCCCCAACGTCTGGAACAGTCTGCCAGCGGAGGTGGTTCAAGCACCTACATTGAACACCTTCAAGAGTAAATTGGATGTTTATCTTGCTGGGATCCTATGACCCCAGCTGACTTCCTGCCCTTTGGGCAGGGGGCTGGGCTCGATGATCTCCCGAGGTCCTTTCCAGCCCTAATGTCTATGAAATCTATGAAAATTCTTTAAAAAAGTAAAATACAGGAAATGTTATTTTCTTCCTAATATGCTTGATGGCATGATGATTAGGTAGTTGCCACAACTGAAACAATCAGGTGAATTAATTTAGTGCAGTTACACTTTTGTACTGTTTCAGCCTGTAGCCAGTCAAATAAAAAAAAAAGTATTACAAATATACATTATCTAACTCCTACCCTGCTTTATCTGAATGCAGTTTCTACTTCAGAGCCTCAGACTACTGAACAAAAAACTAAAATGTACAGGTCTAGAATATTTTCTTGAGATTTGAACTATGGGAATAACTGTGCATGCTTTAAAGCTGAATGTGCACTCTTCTCTCTCACTCCCACCCCTCATACAAATTAAAAAGCCTGCTGAATTAAAATAGACTGGCCCCTGTAGGCTTTAGAAGAACTAGTTTAAAATAAAATTGCAGCTTCTAACCTTTAATCTTGTTTAACCTGGTCTGTTAATTCCATAGCCATGCAGTTTATCCTACAGATCTAAAATGAAATACATTTGAGAGTTTTTTTCCCCCCTCTTCATCTCAGAAAACTGACATCTTTGCAGATGGGTTCATTTTTGTACAGTTTTGTATTGCCCCTGGCTGTTAAAGCTAAGGACATCTGAACAGTTCATGAGCTAGTCATTTCCATATCTACTTACTGGCAACCATGAGTCACTCTTAAAATTACTTTGGCCGGGCTTATCCTGCATTCTGGTATTGAATGACTTGCCTCTGATGATTCTGGCATCTCTTCAGGAGGTAGAGACTTTTAAATCTCAACTTCCAAATCCTGTCACTTAGTTCAAGAACCAAGCTGTCTGCAAAAATGCATATAGCTAATGTTGTCATTTGTCTCAATTGTATAAAAACTTTGTCAGAATGTTGTGAAAGTGGTAGTGGTCAGTTTAGCTGTAATGTGGAGCCGTCTACTTGTATGAATTTTAATCTGTAACTTAGCAAAACAGCTGTTTTTCAAGCCTACAGTATTTGTATAGTTTAATATTTTTGGGAAGTGGAGCACTTACCCTTATTTTTCAGTAAAAAATGAAAGACAAGTCATTGTAAGTAGCAAGGTCCGGTAAGGACAGATAAACACTTACTATTTGGTGAAGTGGATGCAATTTTAAATAAACACGCAGCTTCAGTAGGGTACTTACGGAGGCAAATGGTTCTTGCAGAAATAGCATCAGGGACAGCAGATTACCTATTTCATGTTGTTATTAGCTTCCCTAGGGCTCAAACCCTACATATTGTGCAGTTCTATTGGTTACACCAATTCACTTAAAATCATGGCCCTATTAGAACTTGTTTTACTCAAAGCCTAGAATCCTAAGCAGGTATCTTCTAGCATTGAATCTTTTAGTAGAGTGAATGTAATGCCCTTCCCTAGTGGAAATTAGTTGATGCTTTAAATCCTAGAGAAGATGCTTAATGCTTGCTCAGCCTCCTTGTCTTTTGTGTTGGGTAAAACACTATGGCCTCTGGCCTCCCATACCCTGTCACTGCCCCAGTAGACTGTATATACATCTATTTAAAGAATTTAATACTAATGATGTTGCTAATTATAAACTTAACTGGCAACTCCCCCAGGTTCTCCCCAGGGCATTTCTCAACCGCCTGGAAGTGTTAATGCTGAGAGGTCAGTCCAGGAAAAGAAACTAGAAGACTAAAATTAGAGGATATATGAGTGTCTGTCACATGGCTGTTTACTGGCCAGAAGAGGGGAGGAGGAAAATACCTGGAAGAAAATGTTGGACACTGCTATGATTTTTTTAATTGCAGAGTAGAGAGAGTTTTGGCTAGAACAGGAACAGGATTCTGCTTACTAGATCCTTTTACTGATGCCACCCTCTGTCCTTTTGCTGTCCTTATCTGTGTTAGAAGTTCCTGGATTGTTTATTAGTGAGCACATTTGAAGAAGAGCTGCTTTGGTTAACTTGCCTACCACTAGCTTGTGGCACTGGTGTGAGTTTCACAGGTATAGGCTGGTTACAGTGTCTCAAGTCCAACATGTTTGTCCAGTGATGGGTTCTAAAATTTGTTCTTATATATTTTACAGCTTATGTATATAATTTATTTCTAGTTTTATTGGGACTATTTCAAATATTAGTTAATAACATGAATATGGGGACCATTCTTCAGATGCCTTAATTTCCATCAAATAAGCAACAGACTGTTCTAGTATAGACAGAAAACAGTTGCTTAAGTACATTCCTGTGCTTCTTATCTATGTATATCTATACAGAGATCCCTAATTAAATGGCTTTATTTATACTGCTACATATTTCTACTTTGTGTTTCATTGACTGTTATCTTAAATAATTTATTCCATAAAAATGCCCTTCCCAGTTAAAATCAGTTAATGGCACTCTAACACGCTCATGTACCTTTCAATGTCAAAGTAATTACGTTTTATGGATTAATATTGTTTAGAATACAATTTAATATAAATTTTTTGACCTCTTATTTTCTTGAAGTATCCATTCCTGCTACTGGAAGCACAGAAACATCTAATGCTATTGAGACATTAGATCTATGAAACTATAATAGATAAATTTGGATTTTAGGGTATAGTTTTATATAGTGGTGATTTTTGGGGCTGATACCGATAACCGATTTTTAAGAAGGCATATTGGCTGATACTGATCTGATTTCTGATACAGCTGTGTGCAGCTGGTTAGTCAGTGTAGGCTGCTATGGCCAGGGTCTGGGTAGATCACAGAAGGGTATGTTTGGCCAAGTTAGTTGAGCTGACCAGTTTTACTTTTGCTGCTGGATTTGGCCAAGGACCCACTGTTCAGAGTGCTTGCCTCTGCTGCAGCCAGGCTAGTAGATAATACTGGGAGGCCACCCCAGGCTTGTTAGCAATTGAAAACAAACAAAAGAAGGTAAACAAATAAGCCACTTTGCTATCTTCCAGGCTTTACTTTCTGGTTGCCTCTTATCTTTCAGAGGCTTTGCAGAGCCTGCAGGCTTGGGCAATAAAGCAAATAAGAAAACAAACAAATAAGAGAGGAGCCCTGCGGCTTTCCTGGTGGCTGCTTAACCCCTCGGAACTCCAGACTCCAGGCATCCTGCTCCCTGTCCAGGTGCAGACCCTCGAGGCTGCTTTCAGTGTCTTTATCCTTCCAACCCTGGGCTCACATGGCTAGCACTCTCTCGCTCCCTACACCTGTGTCAGTTCCCTTGCTGAGGGTCTCGCTGTGTCCCAGGACCTGGTTCTCTAGCCTCCGGTGAGTTCTTCCAGGTCTGGGGTGGGTGTGCAGAAGTGCTTCTGGGGTGTTAGCTTGTTCAGACTTCCCCAAATGCCTAGCAACAAGGCAGGGCTCTGTTATAGATGTTTGGAGGGGGAGGGAAGGACTGTGGGGGGGGGGCAGATCAACACCCCCGGGAGTGAGGGAGGGAGTGGGGCTGGAGCAGGCGTTGCCCAGCTGGGGCTGGGGCAGAGTGTTGGACAGAGCTGTGGCTCATCCAGGGGGCGCAGGGAAGGGTGGGTGGCAGATCCAGGCCCCCCCACCTTTGCCCTTCTGGACAGGTGGTGGGAGCTGCTGGATGAGCAGACAAGCAACTGAATGAGCTGCATGCCTGGCAAGAGCCGCACCCCCTGATGAGCCATGGCTCCGTCCTGCACCTTTCCCCCACCCCCTGCCTTGGCTGGGCAGTGCCTACCCCAGCCCCAGCCCCAGCCCCAGCCCCACACCCCCCTCACTGTGGAGACTTTGATCTGCCCCCCAAACCCTTCCCCTTCTACCACAACAGACTTACCAGCTGCATGCAGTTTTCCATGCTGTGGGGTGTGCTCTTTACTGCTTGCTTGTTACTCTGTGGCTGTGTGCGTGCACAGGCCATTTATTGGCCAAATTATAGGCCACATCAGGCCGATTTCTGATATAGACAATTTTCTTTATATCAGTGCCAATCCGATATCAGACCGATGCATTGGTGCACCTCTACTTTTATAGAAGTAAGTGGACATTCTGTAGATGGCTAAAGCAGTAGTATAAAGCCTTTTGGCCCTGTGGACCCGATAAGTGGCACAGAGCTTGCTTGCAGGCTGGAGTGGGCCATGGGGGCCCAGCACTGCCCTCTTCACCCTGAGCATCAGAATTGGGCCCTGGGGTTTCTGCACTGCTCCTTCCCGCTCTGCACACTTGAATTAGGCCCTGTGGGCCTGGCACCCTCCCTTCCCAGTGCCTATGTCCTTGCGGGGGCAGCACTCCTTAGGTGCCTGGATTGGGTCCTGGGAGGCTGCCTTTCTCCCCTGTGTGCTGGGATTGGTCTCAGGGGGCAAGCAGTGTTCTCTCCCAGCACAGTGATGCCCCTGGTCAGCCCTATGTGCTGAATTCAGTGCATGGAGGCTGGGGCTTCTCATGGGTCTTCTCCCTCTCCATCAAATTTCCAAACCCTGAGGGCCTGATCTGGCCTGCCAGCTGAAGGTTGAGCACCCCTAGTCTAAAACAGTTACATAGCCACCAATGTTGTGGTAAATGTGTTTCAGTCTTTGGTGCAATTTGTCTTTTTAATGCCCATGTTTATGCATATTTTGCAGATAGGAATTGAAAGAAGGGAGAGAGTAAGTAATTTGCCCCTGATCATTGATGAATTTGGGAGAACGGGAAAAGAATCTAAGTCCCAGGTTCATACTCAAACCACTATACTCTTCTGTTTTTAATTCATTCTTCGAAGTTGTTAATAACATTATTTGCATGAAGATTACTTGAAGGAAAAAATGCAAGCAGAAACACGGATTTTAGGGGTGCACCAATAAAGATTTTTTGGGCCAATACGATAACCAATTTATTAACCAGCCGTATTGGCAGATACAGATCTGATTGCTGATATGCAGCCCAGCAGCTTGGAGAGCAGCGTCCAGCTGGTAATTCTGTGGTGGAAATGGAGGGGGGGCAAATTGAGGGCCCCCTCACCTTGCAGTCTGGGAGGGAGTGGGGCAAGGGCAGGTGCTGCCCAGCTGGGGAGGTGATTGGGATGGAGCCATGGGTAGCTTGTCCAGGGAGCTCGGGGGGAGGGGGCAGTGGCTCCCACCACTTTGTGCACTTGGGGGAGGCATGGGGAGCATGTGCCCCCTAGATTTGTGAATAGGGTGAGTTGGGGATGGGGGCTGCTTTGGCCTCTTCCCGGAGGGGGGCTGGGCTGGGGCTATGGGAAAAGGGGCTATGGTGTGGGCTACAGCCACCCCAAAATTCACCTCTCCCCATGCACAGACTGTGAGGGCATATGCCCCCCATGCCTCCCCTGGGGCTGCAAGCAGGTGTTGGAGAACCTCCACCTCTGCCCCCCTGTGCTCCCCGAACAAGCTGCCTGTGGCTCTTCCCTACACCGCACCCTGCCCCGACTGGGCAGCACCTGCCACAGCCCCACCCCTACTCCCTCCCTCACTGCAGGGGCTTCTGTCTGCCCCCCGTGCCCCTTCCCTCCCTCATGCTACTTTGCCCTCCACAGACTTACCAGCCAGGTGCTGCTGTCCAAGCTGCCAGACTGCATTCCTGGTCATGTGCATGTTGCAGCTGCATGCCTAAACATGACATTTATCAGAGACATTATTGGCCACGTCAGCCAAAAAGAGTTGATTGCCAATAATGTCAGTTTTCCTTTTATCAGTGCTGATGTGATATGGACCGATGTATTGGTGCACCTTTAAGAGATTTGGGTGTCTGCGCATCTTGGCTTAGAATTATGTGTGAATAAGATGGTTGGACTTGAAGGGAATAGAGAATAAATGTCTTCAAAGATTGAGACGTAAGCAGTAAAGAAAAGAGTTTGGGAAAAGATATTGTTAAGTGTGTTCTAGGACAACCACTAAAAAGAAAGGACAAGAGTGTGGAATTACGAACCGTGGATAGGTTCAAATACTCTTTTCAGCTCAGGGTAGTATGAAAGTGAAGTGAAGGGGTTGATTACATGTCTTATTTCTTAATGGAGTACTTAAGTAGTTATATCATTGCATTGCATGTGTTTATGAAAGCGTGGTTGTTGAGTTCTGTAAGATTTGCCTGCACAGCCCAATTTAGTAGTGACTGAAGTGAGACATGTCACAGCTGTTTGGTATGTTTATATGAAATAAATGGGCAGCGTTGGTTCAGGTTCTGGTGTGTAAATGTCCATGCCTCAGAACTACACTTGTTAATAATTTTTACCCATGCGGGCATGGAGAGTAAACTGTCTTCCTACTCGTGGGGAGTGTTCCTGGTAATTCCAGGTAGATTTCATAGACATCAGGGCTGGAAGGGACCTCGGGAGATCATCGAGTCCAGCCCCTTGCCAAAAGGGCAGGAAGTCAGCTGGGGTCATAGGATCCCAGCAAGATAAGCATCCAATTTACTCTTGAAGATGTTCAATGTAGGTGCTTGAACCACCTCCGCTGGCAGACTGTTCCAGACGTTGGGGGCTCGGACAGTAAAGAAATTCTTCCTTATGTCCAGCCTGAAATGGTCTTGCAGGAGTTTATGACCGTTCGACCTAGTCATCCCTTGGGGCGCTCTGGTGAGCAAACGTTCCCCCAGATCCTGGTGGTCACCCCTGCTAAACTTATAGGTGGCCATCAGATCACCCCTGAGCCTGCGCTTTTCCAGGCTAAAGAGTCCCATGTCTCTATGCATCCACTCAGGTAATAGCTTATGATGAGCAACTGCTCCTTTCCCCACTCTTAAAGATTTTTACAGTAGTAATCTCGATTGCTTTGAAAAAGTAATGATAACAAAAATAACCCAAGAACAATAGTAACAAGAGTGAAGGCCAGGTGAGTCTGCAGTTCACAGTAGATCACAGGTAGGAGTTGCAGACAGGCTTCCATGAAGCAACTCAGGATTAGGAGAAAAAGGTGGGTTTTAACTTTCATAGCCTAGGGAGTGAAAGGGTTATAAGTTTTGTGCCACTCTTTTTGTGGGGTAGGGAGTTCTGTTCTGGGTTTTGCCCTAGAAAATGTGTGGCCTTGAGCTGAAGAAATCACTTGTACTCTGTGGTTCAGCTTCCTTGTCTGTAAAACTGTGATCCATTCTTATTATACATTCTATTTTAGAGGTATTATCAGGCTTATGACAGTATGTTTGTGCCAAGTACTCTTTGATTCTTGGAAGTTGCAATGGATATTCAAAGCAGTAGTATCAAACTTGCCTTTCATAAACACTCAGAAAAAAAATTTTTCATCAGACACTTCAGGAAAGTTGGAGAATAAATGAGCAAAAGAAAAAGAAGGTCTATGGAAAAGGAGAAACGTACGGTCACTTTGGGCCAAATCTCTTTGATCCTCTGCACTTTGGGGTAGAGATGACAGATAGCTGATAGACTTACTTTTTAATGTCAACTGGCTGTTTAATTCTGAATCCTAATTTGTGTTGAAACATGTAAAACGTTAAGTGCTGTTTTGCTAAAAACAGCTTTTGATGATTTTGAAGTGTTTATGCAAACCTTGTGCTTAATTGCCTTAAAATTGTAAAGTGCGTGTTGAGGGTTTCTTGTGTTCCTTTAAATTGCTGATCCTTTCCTATTGATTTTAAAAACTCATTAATTAATTTTCTTCCAAAAGGTTCTTGCTTTATTTCTGTTTTTTAACCTGTGAATTTCTTGTTCTTTGGAATGTATCTTCTATCCGATGTATTGCCATGCAGAACTGATTTGTGTGAGGAAACAATTTATAGTGCTATATCTCAGTCTCTTACCCTTTAACTGCTGTTGACTATAAAAGAGGTGGAAGGAAGCAGATAACAGAAGTTGCAGAATAAATGAAGCTAAGTAATTGACTTGGGATACATATTCCCTGTTAGTGAAGAGAAAAACAATGTTCATTATATTGTAGGGTTTAAAAAAAACTTCAGTCTTTAGATTACCTGCTAATTTAACATGCTTTTTCCTAATATTCAGAGGGAATACAGTCATGGGAAAAGCACATTTTCCTTTTAATGCTCAGGTTTAGTAATTTGGCCAAACTGAATGTATTTTTCTCATAATCGGGGAATTCAGTATGTAAAATGTAATTGCAAAATATTTCTGGTGGGGGAGGGAGGGAAGGATTGTTAAAGCTTGTGTACCTGTTGTGAAGGAACACAGAGGGAAAATATATTCTATCCTCTTGAGATATACTAATATGTCTGAAAATACAGTACCATTTATTTTCAGGAATCTGCTGATTGAACCAGAATCTATTTTGCTTATGGACGTGGACATAAGCTGTTAGAGTGGTTGAACCAAACATTTTGAGGGAGCGATGCATTTTGTATTACTCAGATGTATTCATTGTCTGTAATTTTAAGAGGAACTGATCCTGTATTTGCCTAAATATTTACCAGTTTGAGTGATATAATAACTAAATAAATTCAAGTCCAAATAAATCTTACCAAGCATAACTGAAATGCTTGTCATTCATTACTATATCTTGGAGTTCTCTATTATTGATTCAGATGATTTGGTTCTGGCAAAACTAATGTGCTGCTTACAAGAAAATGTTTACAAAGGAGAGTGGAAAGGCATAAAAATCAAAATGAGCCTTATCATACGTTAGACAATGATGTACTGCCTAAGCTTAAACTTGAATATAAACAAGAATGTATCTTTTAGTAAATACAAGAACAGTTTGAGTCAAAGTTAAATTTATATATAAACCATTCATTGAATAGCTTGAAAATAAGTTTTCTTAAGTGTACTTGGTAAGACCTGGCTTTAAGTTGTTTGCCTCTGAGAATTATTACAAAATTTCAAGTTCTTAAAAAATCTTTTTGCTTTAAATACAACTCAGTCGCATCAGAAACTTCTCTGCTTTCCTGACTTTTATCACTTGATAAAAATTCAGAGCAAAAGAACGCTTGCTTGTCTAGAGCCTGTCAGGTCATGGTTTACAGGACTTAGATAAGAGATTTCAAAACAGTAAAATTCCAAGATTCCAGTGTCTTACAGTCCCAAGGCGTGTTAAACACTAAGGTTCAGTACAGATATTCAAAAAGACCTTAGTCTAACATGCATAGATTGAACTGATTTGCAAGTGAATAGACATTCACTTTTGATTCTGGAAATGCAGCCACATGCCTGCAGTGGCTCAGGCTAGAAGCCAGGGGGTGCCAGAGCAGCCTTGCCTTCCAATCTGCAGCAGCCACAAGACTGGAGGGAAGCTGACCTGAGTGGTGGGGGGGGAGCGGGAGGGCTGTCTAGGCCCTGGCAGGCTGCTGTGTATGATTGGGAAAAGGTTTAAACCACCACCGTGGCCTGCAGGGACCCCAGCCGGGGTGTGCTTGGAGGGGGAAGCAGCTCTTGCCAGGCTTCTTGCGGGGGAGGGAGGGGAAGCATGCCAGACACCTGCCAGGGCAGCACCTCAGACAAAGGGGGAACAGGGAGAGGATTAAACTCCACTGTCTCCCCTCTCTTGCACAGGTGCAGGGACCCCAGCCAGGGTCTGCTCAGCTTTCGGCCCTGCTGGCCACTTGTGTGATATGGGGCGTGGCCAAATGTTGGCTGCCATGACCTTGCTATCTGCCTACCTTGCCGGCAGGTGCTGCTGAGGGCGGGTGTGGAGGGGCTGGCCCAGGCTGGGCCATGAACAGCACATGCCCCCGGCAGCTGTGGGGGGCATGGCGGTGGCTGCAGCGCAGTGGCAGTAAGCGCTGCCAGTGCTGTGGGGGGAGGGGTGGCAAGTGCCAACCAAGGGTCGGCAACCATCTGCAGCCGCCTCCAGCAGTGTTGGCAGTGGCCAGTGGGGAACAGGGACCACCTGTGAACGCTGGCAGTGGCAGGCTGGCAAGCGGTGCCTTTTTGCAGGGGTGTCACCATGCTTAGAGGATGCATGTGCACCCATGTGCACCCCCTACGCGTCTCACCTGAGCTGGGCCACAGGGACAGGGCCTTTCCTACCTGGCTGGGGCCGCAGGAGCTGTGGACCAGCTCCCCATGCCCCGGCCAGGCCAGGCTGTTATGGAGGCACAGCTGGATGCAAAGGGCCCTGCCCACATGGCCCAGCCTGGGCTGGCCCCTCTGCCTGCCCTCAGCGGCACTCACAGCCTGCCTGGCTCATCCCTGGGTGAGGCAGGTAGATAATAGCGCTGGGCTGTGGGGGCGATGCTCTTTCCACTTAACTGTGGCTCTGTGACAGCTTGACCTGGCCCGCATGAGCAGTGCCTGGCTAGACAATGGCACAGGTGATGCCACTGCAGTTTTGGGAGGGTGCTTTGGCAGCTAAATTGGCCATGCAGGATGAGTCCATTGGTTGCTTGGGCTGGCTTAGGGATTCTGGCTCGTCCAAAGCCTGGAAGGGGCTCATGTGCCCACAGCTACCACCACTGCACCCCGCTGCAGAATCTGCACCCCCCTGTCTGTGACAGACGAGCAGACACTGTACAAGGGGCATGATGGTGGCTGCAGGCATGTGAGCCCCTGTGGAGGACAGCTGCTGTGCTTTGGGCCTGCTGGCACCTCTGAGGCAGCCTGGGCACCATGGGCATGATGGACTTGTCCTGTGGGGCCAGCTTGGCTGCCAAGGTGCCTGCACCAGCATTGCCTCCATGCTGCTGCCTGGCCAGCCACCACCTGCGCAAGCTGTCCAGAGCTGTCACGAAGCTGCAGCCAGCTGGGAAGGGCCCCGTTTCCATGGCCCAGGCAGGCAGGCCCTGCTGTCTGCTTGCCTTGGGCTGGGGTGGGGCTGGCTGTGGGTGCTGCTGATTGTGAGCACGGAGGGGCTGAGCTGGACTGGGCTACAGGGCCAGGGCCCTTCCCAGCTGGCTGCAGCTCTGTGACAGCCTGGCCTGGCCTGGGCATGTGGAGCTGGGGGCAATTCAGGCTCACAGCTCCTCCAGCCCCAGCCTGAGCCACAGATGTCTGGGAAGGACCCTTCCCCCATGGCCTGGTCTGGGCCGGCCCCTCTGCGCCCACACTAAACAACACCCACAGGCCAACCTGGCTCAGCCCCAGCCCTGGTCCAGGTAGGCGGATGACAGGGCCATGCCAGCTGGCTCTGGCCATGCCTCCCACCCTGCTACTGGAGCAGCAAGGGGAGGGAAGGGACCCTGACAGGGGCTGCACTGCCCTGGCCAGATGGACTCTGGCTATATTCCCTCTGTGGAAGAGGGGAGGGAGGAGGAATAAACCTGTTCCATGCCAGCTAAGGGTGCCATTCTGGCTGGTGTCTGGCTATGCTCCCACCGCTGCTCTGGCTAGAGAGCAGAGGGGCAGGACCAGCCTTGCTCTCTGGAGCAGACAGCACAGCCCAGCCCAGGGCAGAAAAGCTGGGATGCTTTTTCAGTAGTCAGAATGGTACTCTACTAGAGTATAAAAGTCTGTTTTGAAGTTAACTAAAGGAAGAATTTGTGTGCCAGTTCTCTGACACTAGCCAGTAGGAGGAAAAAACTTCAATAGTTAATTGAAGTGATACCTTTCAGATGACAGAACAAGGAGCTGTGATCTCAAGTTGCACCGAGGGAGGTTTATGGTAGAGAAAGAAAACCTGTTCTAGTGCTTCCCCAGCCTCAAAAAAAAAAAAAGGGGGTTATCTGGAGAGATGGTAGAATCTCCATCCTTGGAATTTTTTAAGGCCCAGCTTGACAAAACCCTGTCTGGAATGATCTAGCTGGGATAGTCCTACTTTGAGTAGGGGTGTTGAACTAGATGACCTCCTGAGGTCCCTTGCAGCCCTCATTGTGTATAATTCTATGTGTGGTTATGGGTAGAGCTGGGCAGCTGGAGGCCATAGATAACCAATAGGACACAACATGAGCAGAGATGTTGTGGGGACGCGTAGGTCAGACCAGTGAGACCCTGGGATGTGGGCTGGCCCCCAACTCTTTTTTTTTCTAAAGTATTATCAAATATGTAGCAGACGAGTGAAAACTGAGGGACCTATGACCCAGAGGTGGAGAATGAGAGGTCCCCAGGGGGAGATCCTGCTACATCTGGCTTCCAGCTCTGCAGCATTAGCCCTTTTCCAGTCCTCGTACCTTGCCTGTCTCTCATGAGGTATCAGCAATCCCAACAGGTCTCCTATATTAACCCAGTTAAATTGTCATTTTCCATTTGTGGTTTCTGTGAGAAGATGATATATAGAACCGTTTGAAGAGGCAAATTTTGTTGTGGAGATTAGCTAGGACTGAGGCATGTTAATATTGTTTGTAGGTCTTTATGCAGTTATCTTGCAAAGATTCCAGGCATAAAGGGCAGCATAGTGGAAGGTGGCTAAGTGTTGGAGTATAGAAGCTGGGAGTGGGAATAGGATGCTAACAAAGTCCTGCTTTTGAAGCATTTGTTTAAACATTTGTGGTTACTAGAGCAAAGCAGAACATTGTTTCCAGTGATTTTTATGTGCCTGTTGGTGTTTGAACAAGTTATAAAATGTGGGAAAACTTTAGTATGTGAATTAAGAAAAGGAGATGCATGAGAGAGATTACTTAAATGTAAACATGATTTTATGTGCAAAAACACTCATGCACAAGGAAGGCAGAACAAAATACTTTAAATTATTTTCTAAAAGATGGAATGTTTTTAAGGATCTACCTGCCAACTCTTTCTGTTTTATAGGAAAAGCAAAAATTATATGGTAGCAAATGTAAATTAAAAACGTATAGTATTTAAGACTGTTAAATGGAAACTTTCACAAGGTTTGTAGTTAAAATGATATTGAACAGAATCTCTTGGGAAGTAGTTAATATGTAATGTGGTGCTCACAAGACTGAGTGAAAAGTAGTTGGTCTTCAGAGATGGCCACAGATATCGGGAGAAGTTTAGAATAATCTAAAATATTAAGCCTGGTGAAAACTGGTTGTCTGAAATTGCATATTTGGTTTTAACTTTCATCCCTTACTTTATGTAATCTTGCTATAATGAAGCAAAAGAAGGGTTTACACTTCTTTCATTTGTTTAGCTTGGATAGAAAAACCTATTACATGTGTGATATGCTTTTAAAGCATTCGAGATATCAAGTTACAAACTTCCAGGCAGTTATATCACATTTCTTGTAGAACCTCAGTGATAAGAGGTTGGTGCATGTTGCAAAAAGTCTCTTTTTATTAAAACTTTAAACAAATTAACTTCAGCTGTGTTTGTGCTACTCTTATGTTTGTTTTCTTTTGATTGTTAGCAAGCAACTTTATTAGCAGGAACATTTGCCAAAACAAATACCAGTGAATATTTCCAATAATTAAAGAGTTTGAATGTGTCATTACAAGTGTCTGTACTGAAAACCTTATTGAAAAAACTGCTCATTCAGTCTATGAGCAAAAACAGTACCATGTGAATATGTGATCCATTTTCAGTAGTTCATCTACATGCAAGAAATTAAGCATAAGCAATCTACAGTTAATTACACATATAACTAACTTTAAAACATAAAAAATGAAGTCATCTTTAAATACATTTTCAGTTAATTCATGAATGGAAAGGTTAAGTTTAATTTTTTTTTTTTACAGAAATACTTTGTACTGTCAAAGGTGCATTTTTGAGTAATGTGTCTTTGACATCTCAAAGAACACAAAAGATAAAATAAGATGATTCCACCCCCTGTCTAGGCATGGTTGAAACAAACCTTCCTCACCTTTTTAAAGGCAATGTTCTCACTATATAACTTTGTATGGAATTATCATTTGTTAGTGCACAAGTTTCAATTTCTATAAATAAAATTGCATGGTGGGGGGAGGGGAGGAAGAGATGCCATAAAAGAAAGGGAGGTGCAGTGATTATTACTACTTATGTTTGGTATATCAGAGTTAAGAATTAGAATGTAGGCTTTATGTATGCATATGTAAAACATGTAGTAGAGATGACTTGGAGGAGCTTTTTATTGACATTCTGTTACAGAATTATGAAAAGTGTTGTGTTTTGTTTTTGATGATTTTCCCGCCCCTAATGGGCTCAACCCTTTTGTAGACTTTCACAAACCTGTTCATCTTTTATCTTTCACTTTTTCACATTTTATAAATATTACCACTTTTTTATCAAAAATATTCAGCATATTTTCTAGGAAAAGTGCTTTTCTATGCCCTGGGGCCTAGCCATGTGATTTCCAGGACCACGTAGTAGTCTAATGACTGGTATATGACATTAACTGCAAAGAAATCAATACAACCTTCTTTCTGTTACTAAAACATAAATCAAATTGTTTGCATAAAGTTGATAGATCATAAATGTGTTGACTTCTAATACCACAGAGAAGCTTAGCCTTTCTCATAATTTGCTGTGGTAGTTAACAAAGTATACTTGTTTGGTTACCAAAACCAAAAGATGTAGGGACTGCATGTTCTACAGCAGGGGTTCCCAAACTGGTATGCATACCCCTCAGGATATGCAAGACATCTCTGTGGGGTACATGGGAGAAATAGTGCAATGGCAGATTTAATTTTCATTATAATAATAATTGGCATTCAGAGGTTAAAATATAAAAAGTATGCTGATAGGGGTACATGGGTAGCTGGTAAATGTGGAAGGGGGTACGCAATAAGAAAAAGTTTAGGAAACTCTGCTCTACAGGACTCACTATATAACATGCTTTGTGCCAATTAGTTGTTGAGTACTTTTTTCTTGTCTGTAAGAGAACTGAATAAAGGTTTCCTTTGGTATTAAGACATTGTTTTTGTTTGGTTTGACCAAGTGATTCTTTTATTTATTTACAAAATTTCGCTTTGAGTGTTTTGCAGAGATTGAAATAAATAAGTTGAGTAAAATATTTTTAAGTTGTCAATTGTCATGTTTTATCACATGGAAGATAAAAATTAGTTGTTATCTAAAAATATTCCAAAATTCCTTATAAAGGATGCATTGCAATGTTTATTCCATAATAGTTTTGAAGATCTCCTATTCAGGAAATGTTTTTATACGTGCCAAGGAATAGATAAATTAGTTTTCAGAAGTATTCTTGCATAATTGAAGCTATTTATTTCTCTAACAATTTTATGTAACAAACAAATGATAATTGGTGTTTTTCCAAACTGTGATGAATAAGGCGTACCCAGATAATTATCCATTTTAGTGCTATTGTTTTATTGTACTGTTAACTTGACAGAAGTGCTAATATTATAAATGTAAAAACTATGCTTTGTTTCATTTTGTTTTGAATCATATACTTTCAGATCTAAAGCAAGCTAGCTATTTTTCTTTTTTTTTTTGTACTTCTATAAGCCATTCTGGATCCTCTGTAGGCATCATGGAGTATTCAATAATGTGAAGTAGTTCAGCGTTTCCCAACCTTTTTTTTGCCCCACACTTCCTTACCTAAATAAAAAAGCACCGCAGCACACAGGACACGGGGGGGGGAGTGGGGAGCACTGACTGGGTGGGGAGTGGCATGTGGTCAGCCAGATGCCAATGGGGAGGGGTGATACGCGGCCAGCTTGGTGGCATTTTGGGCTGGAGCCATGGCCCCTGCCTGGATGAAGCCATGTTCCCTGTCTGTCTGCAGCAGCAGCAGGTGAGGGGTGTGGCTCCAGCCAGGAAGGGGGCATGGCTCCAGCCCAAAATGCCGTGGCACACCTGGTGCCTCATGGCACACCAGTGTGCTGTGGTACACCAGTTGGAAAATGCTGAAGTAGTTAAACCTCAAAGCCAGTATCAGGCATTGTATGGGGGAAATTACTTTGGTATCCTAAATTTGTCTCTCTCTTTAAATGCAGCATTCTTGGGAGGGGATTAATGATGTTCAGTTGAACAAATTTAAGATCAACCAATCAGTTGCTTTTAAACTGAATTAGTTTGTGTTATGTAGTATACTTACATGTCAGTAAATTTTGAGCGTGACCTCTTATAATAATTAGAATAGGACATTGTTTTCTAAAGAGTTGATTTTAAATGAAACATTTACTTGATGAATTTACTTTGTCAAACATGGTAATTGCTGGTCATATTTTCAGTGTCATCTGTTGGAATGAATTTTCAAAACAAGAAGCAAGTATCCATACATTGGCTCCTGTAGACAGAAGTCCAACAGAGGTTGTTCCTCGTCTCCCCCCCATCCCCCTCCCCACACATATACACACTATATAGATCTGTGGATACCATGTAAGAATAAAGAAAACTTACTGAGTTTTTTGCCATTTTGCAGATTAAGTTGTGAACTGCTGACATGAGAAAATCTTTGGCAGATAATGTATTCCATATCAAATAGCTATCAAACACAAACTGTTGAAGATCTGGTGGGGAGAGTGGTACAATCCATACTTGGCTTCATAGTAAGCAGTTGGCCATGATAAGTCCTAGTTAGAGGTGCATTAGTATATTGGTCTGATATCCGCTCAGTACTGATATATAGCAAATTGGCTGTATCGGATATCGGCCCGATGGGGCAGGTAATTTGGCTGATAAATGCCCATGCTGCATGCAGCCACAGCGCAGCACTTGGGCAGCAAGGACCACAGCCGGCAGCATGGAGAGCTGCCTTCAGGTGGTTAATCCAATGTGGTGGAAGGGGTGGGAAGGGGCGTGTGGGGGGAATATCACCACCCCCTGCGGTGAGGGAGGGGTCGGGGCAGGCACTTTCTGGGCGGGGCGGGGGGGAGCCGGAGCTGCAGCTTGTGGACGAGGGGAGAAGCAGCTCCCACCGGTGTTTGCTTCCTGGGAGAGCATGGCGGGGGGTCCCAGATCTGCATGGGGTGGGCTGCAGCTGGGGCTGCGCAGTGCTCTTCTTGGCAGGGGCTGGGCTCAGAGTGGGGTCTGGAAAGTTGCTGCATCCACCCCAACTCTCACCACTGCTCCTGTCCTAGTGCCGCCAGCTGCCTGGCGCAGCCCCAGCTCAATGACCTGCCTCCACCTACTCACTGGGGCTGCACCAGGTGGCTGAGAGCAGCAGTGCTCAGAGCAGAGCGGTGGTAAAATTTGGGGTGGATGCAACCTCCTCCCAGCACCCACTCCAAGCCCAGCCCTGTGCAGCCTCACCTGCAGTCCACTCCGCCCCGTGCAGATCTGGGGGGCATATGCCCCCTCTCCCCCTATGCCCTCCTGGGGTGCAAGAAGCAGCAGGAGCCTCCTCTCTTCCCCCCCCCCCACGAGCCATGGCTTTACCCGCCCCCCCGCACCGGGGCAGCGCCTCTGGAAATTGCAAATTTTCTGACTAAAACCCCCCAAACCACCTAAATCTGCATTTTTTTTCTGCAATTAAAATGAAGTGCCACTATATGTAAAGGTATCAGTTGAACACAATGTTTTATTTACAATTTTCAAGCAATTTGGAAGCAAGCCAGTGCCTTAGTCATTATAATAACATACATTCGACATATCTGTATATTTTGGCATTTAATTTTGGGGGGGGTTTATCATAGAGTGCTCCTCCTGCCGCCTCTGCTCACTAGGATGTGGGTCCAGCTGTAGATTTGCCCCCCACTGCTTTGTGGCTCTGAGCAGCCCTGGTATGCCAGTGTCCTGGCCCTGCTGGTGCCTCTCACAACCCACAGCCCCTTACCCCCTCCCCACTAGCCCTGCTGGAGGGGTGCCTCAGCTGCTAGGGCTACAGAACCAGGGTAGGGGTGCACAGCCCTCCCTCACAGCAGCCCCTGAGCCTGCAGGAGGCAACGGCTGCTGTGGCCAGCATGGGGTGGAGGCAGCTGCAGCATGGTGAGAGTGAAGCCCATTGTAGGGTGGGGAAGGGGCTGTAGAGAATGCCTTCTTGACCCAGTCCCAGGCCCCATGCTTGGCCCTGCTGGGCAGTATCCCCAGCCCTGCCCTACTCTCTCCCTCACTGTGGGGGCCTTAATCTGCCCTCGAATGAGCTTTAGTTAAAGTGCTCACACCACCATTGTTCAGCGAAGAGACACTAAAGCACATGATGCTCTGGGTGCTTTCCTTAGAGCTGCTTTAATTAAAGCAGCCCCCCACTCCCAGAGCATGTGTATAAATGCCCTAAGAGCTGGCATTTTCTGAATCTAATGACGGGGCCTTGAGTTATAAATGAGTTAACAACCACTGACCTTTCCTTACCTGTCTCTTTCGTGTTTGACCACCTGCATCTCACAATGGTAGTTCTTTTAGAGTTCACCCTGCAGTCTCATCTTCAGGCTTTTAAGTACCGTAGGAAGATCTGTAAGGAAGGAGCTTTTAATAGCCAGCCTGTAATACAATGTACATGGATTTTAAATAATATAGAACAGACATTAAAATATAACTTATATGGTAACTCAACAGACATGCATTTGAAATGAATGTAGCTTATGAAAACTATATTTTTCGTGTGATCAAATAATTTATTTAAGAAGTTTCAAGATTATACACCATCAAAGATGGTTACTGTGCTCTGCATCCTATCCCACAAATTACCTGTTAAAATCATGGTAATGGATATTCTTCATTAAGGCATGTATTTACAATGCATTGTGTTCACTTTTCTGTTTCTTAAATAAGCAGCAGGTCTTTGTAAGTCATCCTGAGATGGTCTAGTTCTGACTATTTCAAGACCTCAGCCTGTGGAAACTTTTGTGGTTTCTTCCTGTGAGCAGTTTGAATACCACTTATTTATCAGTAGTGAAGCAAAAACAAAATACAGTCTGAGTGAAGGAGAACAGCAGACCATAAATGATGCTGATAGAAGAAAAGGCATGTAAAATTGCTTGTAAGATGGTAACATTTCATAACATTCTGGAAAAGCAACCTCATTTATTGATCCAGTTTTCTCTGTGAAGAGATGAAGTGTTGTCTTTCAAGTAGTCTTATCCCATCCATGAAGAGTTGTTATATTGATCTGAAACCACAAAGCAAATCGGTCATATTTTAAGTGTTGCTCCTCTGATGGCAGTACAAGTGTCCTCTGTCTTAAGTTGGCAACTCTGCAGTATCATTCTTCCTTAGAATTATGGGCTGGTTAGTAAGGGTTTTCACTAAAAATTGATCAGATGCATGAAGTCCACAAGTACTTCATTTGCGGTGATCACTGGCTTCTGATTTTTCCCTTTTCCCCCTTTTCTTTTGTTGACCTAAATGTGTAGTGTATTTACATGAATCAGAGATGATCCTGAATTTAAATGACCCCCCCATAATTAGATTCTATGCATGGAAAATTTATAAATTGGTTATTTTACATGTATAGAAATTAATTATAGGATTGTCTTAAATTAACCCCCTCCACCACCTTGGTGATGTGGTGGGAACAGGAAGGGGGAAGCCAGTGGCTGGTCACGTGGTGGGGGATAGGCAGTAGTGGGGTAGGGAGCAGACTGTGTGGAGGTGGGGGGCCAGCAGTAGGGCAGGTGGTTGAGAGGCAGGCAGCTTGCCCCCTATGACATGTTCCTCCCCACACACTTGCCCCTCCTGACCTCCCTTGCAACCTCTGCTACCTGCCTGCCCACCCCCCCCCAGCTTTAGACATCCTGCCCCTCCTTTTACTCTCTTGCTCCCCCTTACAGCCTTGGGCCATTTGCCCGCCCTCCCTCCTCTTCTCACCTGTCCCCCTCCCCCACCTTGCAGCTCACCTTTGCTCCAGTGCCAGCAGTCTCTGTCCCTGCTGCAGCCTGGGGCATGGAGTACAGCCCCAGTCCAGCCCTGTACCAGCAGCACAAAGCTGGTACCACTACTACAGGGCTGGGCTGGGGCTGTGGTCTGTGCCCCAGGACACAGCAGGGATGCAGCCTGCTAGTGCAGAATAAAGATAAGTGGGGTGCAGGACAGGGACTGCAGTGGGGAGGTGGGATGTGGAAGCCTGAGGCTGTTGGGAGACCTTGTTTTTTGGAATTGAGTGAATACGGTGCATACATGTTTTGTGAAAGCATCTGGATGCAAATGTTTGTGATATGCTGACATTGCAATAGGCATGTGAAATGAATGGAATTTGCATTTAAATTTGCTTGTGCTCCAATTGTTCTTTTCCCTCACATTTTCCTGTGTTTTTCAAAACATTAGCTACAACATTGTTTGCAATTTTTTTCCACAAAAGTTTGGTAGGCTGGCTATCCAGATGTTGTTTCCAGTGGTATACGCTAAGTTTTATAAGATGCATAGCATATGGCTACATTTCATTCAGATTCTGAGTGCAGGTCAGCTAGGCTACTTGAATCAGCTTTAAATTCACTACTTTGAGTAGTGAAAGCAGTGTGGCCACAGCAATGCAGAACTTAGCATGGGCTGAAAAACCCATTCAGGAATTTGGGTAAATATTTGGGCAGCAAGGACATAATGAGTGCCACACTTCCACAGCTACATTTCTGTTTGTTCAGAAACTAACTGGTCTGAAGTTATCCTTGATGTATCTACATGAGCTGCACTCATGTTTTTGACTGTAGTGTAGACATACCCATAGCCATGGTATGAAGTTTTTTAAGTTGTAAATGGTAGGGCAACTGTGTGAACAGTTGAAAATCCTGTCACTGACACAAATGGTTATAATAAGAGTTGTGATCTACAGTCCCCAATAAAGCACACAGAATTCCTTTGTTATTCTAGTTTGTCTGTGATGTGGGTTAAATACTTCAGCTTATGTACTCTAACTAGAAAACTTTTAACAAAACTTACAAAGAAAGTAAATATTTCTAATATTCTTATCGTTATATCACTAATTTGTATACCTTGGCTGTGATAGAAGTAATACTTCAAACCAATCATCGACAACCTTTTCAGGCTGCAGCCTGGAATAACTCAGTTTGGATCAGAGGTGGGAGGATAGAAGGGAATTAGGACCCGGTCACCACTTTTCCCCATTGTAGCATAGGGAAAGCACCTGCCATCATTGCTACTTCTTATCATGGGATAGCCATGGGCAGGATCTTAATAGCTTCACAGGCTGGATCCAGCCTACAGGCTATTGGTTGCTATCCCCTGCTTCCAGTGATTAAGAGGTATAGGTCAGCATTTCCCAACCGGTGTGCCATGCACACTGCTGTGCTGTCAGGCACGTCCAGGTGTGCTGCGGCATTTTGGGCTGGAGCCATGCCTCCTACCGGCTGCTGCTGCGGACAGTGAGACAGGTGGGGGGTGTGGCTCCAGCCAGTGATTCAAATGCCATGCTACCCACTTCCCTCAGCTCCACGGTGTTACGCAGCTTGTTGCCCTCCCCTCCCCGCCCAGCCTGCAGCATTAGGCCTCTCACTATCCCCCCTGCTTGGCACATGTCCCCTGGGGTGGAGGAGGCCACATAAGTGTGCCATGGGGTGAAAAAGATTGGGAAATGCTGGTATAGGTTGTAGCTGTGTTTCATAGATTTCATAGACATTAGCGCTGTAAGGGACCTCAGAAGATCATTGAGTCCAGCTCCCCGCCCAAAGGGCAGGAAGTCAGCTGGGGTCATGGGATCCAAGTTGGTATAAGGATATAGGTAGACAGGGTTGGTCTAAGGACATAGGTAGACAGGGTTCTTGGGGTTAATCCAATATCTTTTATCAGACCAATTCAAATAATTGAAAAAATTCTTCCTTACAAGCTTTCAGGTACAAGTACTCTATGCCAGGCTGAGGAAGTGTCTGCAGTTGGTCTGTGCTCTTTCTGGATGGTCTGTGATCTTCCATCCAGCAAGAGCACAAGCCAATTGTAGACACTTCGTCAGCCTCCAATGGTTAAAAGATTTCATTCTGTGTGAACAGTGAGGCTCAATGAAGCCACTCCATGTAATATTTAAATTACCAACACAAAAAAAATATAAAAATAAGGATTTCATTTTACATGTTTAGTGACCCTGAACATCTCTGCATACATCATCAATCTTATTTATCATCTGTGTGTGATATGTGAATCTTGCTGTGGTATTTTAACCATGCTGTGCAAGCTTTTAGAGGACTGCAGCCACATGAGCCAGCTTGTACTTCCATATGCTAAAATTCTATAAATATAAAATGGAAATGTCATAAAATCTGTAGGAGTGATGATTTAGTCGAACTGTCAAAGGCTGTGAGGTTTAAAGGTCAAAGTGTTGCTCTGCTTTGACTTTAACCATGGACTTGTACCTACCTTCCTTAAATTTTTTTTTTTACCTTAAACTTCATAGGTAAACTCAAGAAAGGTAATTGATCACAACTCTTTATTTTCAAGTTAAACCTAGTAACTAGTTTGTGGAAGATGTGCAGAATGGTAGGAGCTATAAAACTAATATAAATGTCTTTTGAGTGGCCTTAACTGACATCTCCATCCATTCAGTTTTATTTTTGCTCTTTCCTTCAAGTATAATCTTCACTAGTAGCTACCTATCTTTTTTTAATGATTACTTTGTGAGTGTTTTTTCTCTTGTCTCTTTCTTCTTTTCTAACTCTAAACGAGTTTCTTAAGGCATTTCCATAAAGCATTTTCAAGTTATCACTGACTTAGTCTTTTTTTTTTTGCCTCGACCTTGTTCAAGCTTTGTTTAAAAAAAAAAAAATTCACAGGAAAAACTCATGGCAATATAAGGGAAAAGAACACGTGCAAGAAGCCTGTCTATGTAGAAAAATCTTAAAACTATCTCAGACATGTTCCAGAAGTGGAGGACAGGATAATCATTACCTAGAATAAAATAGAATTAAAAAATTCACTGAAAGACGCATAATCTAATTATTTAGCCCAGCATAATCTTCCCTTCCACAGTAACTACCAAATCATTTAAATATTAGGCTTAACAAAATCTGATGTCATGAATCTGGTACTGCAGTCCATAATGACATTCTTCTCTTTGGGATTATGAATTTCTAAGGTGAGAAAAAACTTTTCAGCAGCATGCATTTTTCAGTTAAGAAGTCCTTTTAATCTTTTGAATAATGGTCCAGCTAGAAATTATACAGTTCTCTTAAATCCCAGAGAGAAACACTTGCCAAATATAGAAAGTAATTTCCATGAGCTTTCCAACGTCAGAACATAGTTTATTTTTTGCTTTTTGACTATTTTTTATGGATATCACTTATTTTAAAAAAAACCCAAGTGAATTTGTAAGAAGATGGAAGGAAATTGAAAAATCTTTACCCAACTTCTTGCCAAAAGTATTCAAGACTCTGAAGTTTAGAAGCAAGTGTATAAAACACAAACAAACAATTTCAGTACTATGACTGAAAAATAGGAATATCTGAATTGAATTAAAATGAATGTTCAAATGTATTATTTGAATGCCTTGTAGTACTTTTTTAAAATGGTCTCTTTAAAGCCCCCAAGTTCTAGGCCTCAATCTCAGCAAAGGCTGCTAGGGAGAAAAGGGAGTGTTTTCAGCTATTTCTTCCAGTGACTTCATTCAGTGTACAGGAAGACGCCTAGCTCTGGCAGCAAGCTTAAGTTGGGGGCAACTGCACCAGCTTTCATTAGGTTCAAGAATGCTTTCAGGAGTTGCACTGCAACTTCATTGTCACAAATGATTTTTATCCCCACTTTCACAGAAATTTGTAAATTACTCAAGGTGTCATCTTCATGGTCTGGTGACTATACACTTACAGGTATGATTACACAGGAAAGTTGATGAGTCTGGACTTTGAAAAGCTTGTGCTTTTTAAATTATCATTTAGAGGATTGCAAGAGGCAAAGATTCAACCAACTGCATAGTTGAGATAAAGTTAGATAAACTTTTGAATGCAAGGCATTCTTCATCAGGTAACCAACATTATTCCAACACTACCATTTAGAGCAAGGCAGTTATTTGGTAATTGCCCTGCTCCACCCCACTCTCTACCCGTAGGGCAATTATTTTGTCTGGAGGGCCACTAAGGAATGTTGGTGAGCTGTGGACGACTGTGCGCACAGATCTTTCAGAAGATACTATTTTAACAAATTACAGATTAAAAAAAATATGAAGTAAAAATCAAACATCTACTATAACACATTTTAATTTTATTTCAGAAGGTAATTTTTGTCCTGTTTAGGTGGCTGCTCATTGGGCAGAGTGGTTGGAAGGTGTCTGGAAGCTGAAACCCTGTGCGCTAGGGCAAGAGCTGCCCAGATGCAGCTTCCCTCTCACCTGGCTAGGCATATGCTGCCTGGTATGCATCCCCACGTCTTCCCTGCACTGTCTGCTGCCCTGAGTGGCACAACAGGAGTAAAGGAACCACCGGAGGCGAAGGGAGCCAAGCAGTACCCTGGTGGCTGTTTTAGCAAAGCTCAGTCCCATGCAGAGTGCCGTGGGCCAGATGCGATCTATTGGCAGGTGCCCACTTGTGGGCCAGATCTGATCCAATCATTTGGCAGGGTGGATCTGTCCCATGGGCCATATTTTACCCACCCTCGATTAAGAGCATTGTAATTCTTGGATAGGACTTGAAAGAAAGAGTTATGTCTCTGAAAAATCATTGTAACATGTAATTACTTTTCCCTTTTCCCCCCTAAGATAGCATATGTATCTGAGGATCTTGTTGAGACCAACAGAATGAAACACAATAAATCTGGGGTTTCCAGGCCACTTTTGGAATCATAAGCCAAGAAAAGTTAGAGAAAAAACCTCTCTCACTTTACTTTTTCATCTAAAGTGGCTCATGTGGCTTTTTTCCTCTCAGAAAAAACAACAACTTTGACTGAATGTGTGACGTGTATGATCTGTAGTTCAATATATTCTCTAGCACTCTATAGAGAACCTGAAACTGTCTTGAAGACCTTCACCTTTGAAATTTTCTGTTGGGAACCAGAGAGAGACCGTCTCAGGAATACTGAGGTGTTTTATTGAAGACCAGTATTTCTGTAAGAGTAGGTTTTATTAACAAAGTGAATATTATAAAGAAGAAAAAAAATCAAGGTTTACAATCATTTTCTTTACTGTACCTTATTCTAACAAGAATTTCCAGCCGCAGCAAAATGAACAAATTGTGTGTAGTTTACCGTTCTAAAGATGTAGAGAAACTACTGTAAAAACTAATGCTTACTATTTACGGACACTTAGCAACTTGCTGTCATAGAGCCTGTGTCTCACAGTCAGCCTTCCTCTTTATTTTGAAGGTTCTAGCTTTGAAAAGTTGAACTAAAGAGTTAAGGAACACAAGGCTTTGATGCATTTAAATCATAGGTTTTAATTTATTTAATTTTAATAGGTTTTTTATTTTCGTTTAAAAACCATTTCCCCCTGGTATTCTACTTATGTGGGATTGTATAAAAACTCATTTCCTTGATTTCTCAAGAAAAAAAACAGGCAGAAACTTTTCCTAGAATTTTTGGATGTAATTTAACACACATTCTTGATTTATAATTCTAGTAGCAACTAAGTAATATAAAAAATGAAACACTTGCTGACAGTCTGCAGAAGGCAGACTAGTCCCCCTGATTATGGTTCATTTCCTTGAATTGGACTGTGGACAAGAATTGGGAAGGAAGTAAATATGAAACAAATATAAACCACCACTTTAAAGTTTAATAAGTAAATATTAATACAACATTTTCCTAAGATTTCTTTTGTATATTGTGCCCTATAAAATGTGAGAAAAGGAGGCATGTTAAACAGTTTTTCTATCAGCGTGAGCTCTACAGTATAAGAATCCTAATCTCAATAGATTCAGCCACTCTGTTTTGTAGAATTGTCAAGTTTTGAGGTTTACATAGCTCACAGTCAAATGATCATTCAGATTTCTAAATCTTAAATGAAAACAAGTTCAGCTTTTTGTAAAATGACAGAAAACATAGAATTAAAGATTTTAAACCAGGAGTGTATTGTATTGTAAGAGTTGAGAAGATATATGATGCTTTGGAAATGTCTGCCCTCCCTCCACCCCACTCTCTACAGGCAAGTAGTAACAAGTTAATGTTATCGCAAGTGGTTGGAGTTGGAATAAATTAAAAAATCACTCAGCTGTAACATGGACTCTTTTAAATGATGGAATTATCAGGAGATCACAACCAGTGATGATTTAAAAAAAAGAAAGCAAAAGCAGACTTCTTATCAGAGAATAGTTATAAGGGTGTGTAATGACTCCATGGTAAAATTCCAACATTGAATGATCTTCAGTCATTTTACAGAAAGCAGAATGCACAGCCTGTCAAATGACGTTACCTCACATCCTAACTATTAGTGACTTGAGTCACATTGGAGGTTAGCCTTTTGATGATAAAAATCTCATCCTACTAGTTAGCCCTTACTGTGACATCAGCCCACCTGTTAGTGTTTTGAATATACATTGTAGTGAATTGTGAGGAAGTATAAGTAAAGTTGTTAATCAGTTTTCTCATTAACCTGAACTACTACTGGAATTAGAAAACTTTAAAAACAAATGTAAGGGCCTTGTTACATGTTCAAATTAAAGCTGGACAGAAACCAGCTATAGCATTGTTGCACTTTTTTCAAGCACTAACTTTAGAGCTGGTTGGCTCTTTCTATAGTTGGATTATCATTTTTTATCATGTAATAATTACCTTGCACATGTGGCTAGTCTAAATTTACTGCACCCGTAACTAGTTAATTATATAATTATATATAATAGGGCTGTGTGAAATTTTGGCAGCCGTTTCATTTTGGAGGTATTTCAGGCTGTTTCAGTGCCTGAAACAAAGAATCCGAATTGAAATGGAAGGCCCTGAAACAAAAGGAGGCATCCAAAATGTTTTGGAAAATTTTGGAGGTCAGAGTTGGGCTTGCAGGGAAACATCTGTACACTGCTGCCCTGCCACGTGACTTGGTTCTACAGGGAGCAGAGATCCATGCCAGGGGTCTCCTTGCCAATGCTGACCACCCCATGCTGCCCTGGCACAGCTCAGGGTGGACAGTGGTGGTGAGGAGACCCGTGGCACAGACCTTTGCTCCCTGCAGAGTCAGTTTGTGCAGCAGGGCAGTGCTGGTTCCTGCCACATGACCTGGCTCTGCAGGGAGCAGAGATCTGTGCTGGGGTCTCCTCACTGCCTCTGCCCACCCCATGGAGTCCAACATCACCGGGGCAGCACTGGGTGGGCAGAGGTGGTGAGGAGACCCCCGGCACAGATCTTTGCTCCCTGCAGAGCTGAGTCATGCAGCAGGGACCAGCAGGCTTGCTTGTTGCTCCACACTGCTTCCCTGCCCCACAGTCCAGCATGACAGGGATCAGAGATCTGCATGGGGGTCTCCTTGCCTGCATGGAGGGCAGCGGTCCTCCCCCTGACAAGCCACCCACGGCCCCATCCTGCTCCCTGCTGGGGCCCCAAGCCCCACCTGGCTAGGCAATAGGGCTGTGTGAAGCTTGCAGCTCGTTTGAAACAGATTCAGAGGAGATTTGGTGGAGCCAAATATCTGAAACAGATTCGTCTAAAACAAAAAGACAGTGATCCAAAACATCTAAATGATTCACTGTCCTCCGAAATGGTTGAATCCAAAACCGAATCAAAACATAGCTGTTTCGCACAGTCCTAATATATAACATATAGCAGGGGCTTAAGAAACCCGAATCTAATGTATTCCTACTGAATATAATAGTGCATTTGGAGTCTTTTGCATGTTATTTAAACATATATTTACCCTTTTTTAAAAGATTACATTTCAACTTGTAATCTGTTTAGCTTCCGTTGAAAATTGGGAAACCAGTGCGTCAGGTTGCCGACATCAATAAGCTGAACTGATTTAAAGGAGGATGTTGGGATACAGTAGACTTTACAAGGTGGATGCAAAAGTAGCTTCAGTTTCAAAGTAGTGAAATACTTTGGCTGCTTTCTCCTTTCCATCTTATTTTTTTCCTGTCCAGAAGGTGCTTTTTGTTTACTGATTTGGTTTAGTCAGTAGAAATGATAATCTTCATTCTTTTCTGTTTGTTTATTAGTTACATAATAACTAATAAAGACATTGAGAGACCTGAACATCTATAGAAACTGAGGTCATGTTGACCAGTCTTCTTTACTAGGCTTTAAAAGCCCTTCTGGTGTATTGTCATATCCTTATTTACTCGCACAGTGGGCATATTAGTGGTGATTTGTGTTCTTGTTTGTGATGAGATTATCTAGTTGGAAAAGTTTTTTACATTGGGGCGAGCTTGCACTCTTTCTTAAGTAGGTTGAACTCCCTGCATATGCCTAACATTCTTTCAGTCCACTTTCCCAGTTAAATTGTGTCATCCTCTTGTGCCCTATATTTATGAGAATTTTGCAAAGCAAAAATCCATCAAGTCTAAGACTCTGACACTTAATGATTCTATGAAAATAAATGAAGTTGAAGATCAGAACAGATGATAAGAATATGTGGTTGGACCTCCTTCATATCAGCCCTTTAAATTTCAACCAGTTATCCCTATATTGAGCCCAGTAACTCATGGTTGCCTGAAGCATATCATCTGGAAAGGCATCCAGAGATGCCTGTTATCTTTGGTGGCTTGTCCTAGCAGTTAATTGCCTTCGCCGTATGCCCTATTTTCATTTGAATTTGTTTGGCTTCACCTTCCAGTTGTTAGGTTTCCTCTAGTGATGGCAGATGAACTTTGCAAAATCTTTTGTGAAAATAAAACAACCAGTGGTGCTCTGATGCATCGATCTGATATCAGATTGGCACAGATATAAAGAAAATTGACTATATCAGAAATCGGCCTTATGTGGCCGATAAATGGTCCGTACATAGGTGCAGCCACAGTGCAGTACGTAGGCAGTGAGAAGAAAAGCCCTGCAGCTTGGAGAGCTTTGTGCAGCTGATAAGTCTGTTGTGGTGGAATGGGAGGCGGCAGGGAAGGGGAGTGGAGGTGGGCAGATCAAGGTCCCTGCGGTGAGGGAGGGAGTGGGGTTGGGACATGCAGTGTCCGGCTGGGGCGGGGTGGGTGCAGAACGGAGCTGTAGCTCTTTTGGGGTGGAGGGAGCAGGAGGGGGAGGCTCCTGCCGCTGCGTGCACCCTGGGAGGGCATGGGGGGGGAGGAGGGGTGTATGCCCCCGGAACAGCATGTGGTGAGGTGGGCTGGAGCTGTGAGCTGGGGCCAGGGCAGCACTGTGCTCTTCCTGGTGTGCTCGGGGTGAGTGGCAATGGTTTTGGGAGGGGGGTAGGAGGGCTATGGCAAATTTTGGGGTGGCTGCAGCCCCCCCGTAGTCCCCTCCCAGTACTGCCGCCACCCACCCCAAGCTCAGCCCAGCCCAGCCCAGCCTCCCAGAGAAGAGCCTAGCACAGCTCTGGCCCGAGCCCACAGCGGCAACTGCCCTGCTCCATGCAGATCCAGAGGCACATGCCCCCCCCATACCCTCCCAGGGTACACACAGTGGCAGGAGCCACCCTCACCCTCCCTGTGCCCTGCAGACGAACTGCAGCTCCATCCTGCACCATGCCCCGCCCCAGCTGGGCAGCTCCGGCCCCTGCCCTACTTCCTCCTTCACTGTAGGGGCCTCGATCTGCTCCCCATACCCCTTCCTGCCCTACTCCCCTTTCACTACAATAGACTTAGCAGCTAGATACAGCTCTTCAAGCTGCTGGGCTGCGTATCGGAAATTGGATTGGAATTCGCCAATATGCCTCCTTAAAAATCAGCCGTTGGTATTGGCCCCAAAAATCTCTATTGGTGCACCCCTAAAAACGGCTAAAGAATAAAGAAGAGAATTAATAGCATTTGAAGCTTTAGTGGTAGACTTGTCTTTTATGGTGCCCCCAGTGATTATTCTTTAGAACTTAATAATTTCCCCCCAGCCTCTTACTGGGGAGAGTGGGCTGTTTCTTCCTTATCGCTTTTGCTTGTGATCGGTCACAGCTTTTTCCCAAACTGCAGCATAAGAGTAAAACTGAAGTATTTCTAGTCATCTTTGCTATTGCCCCCAGGTCTCCAAGTGAAACCTACTAGTACCTTGTAAATTTTTTTCTTCTTCATGGCAAAACTTGGAGCAACCCCATTAGTATTGGAGCTTTGTCTGCTAATTTGGAAGACTGCAGAAATTGCTTCCTGTTTGGAAAGCCCTTTTCCAGCTATGCAAAGATTAGAAACTCATTTTGTGCAACCAAAAGCATCAGTTTAGCAGAAATGTAATATGTTAGATCCATTCTTCTGACACATCCACATACACATTTGCCAGACAGTGGATTTTTTAAGGGTAAAACAGATGTTACCAAATGAAGTAAATCAGCTGTGGTGATGTTCATTCTGCCACCGCTGATCTGCTTTATTAGGCAAAACACGTCACCCATTGTCTTTCCCTGCATCCCTTGCTGCCCCACACCTTGTCAGGACCTGCCCTGGGTCCCATGACAACCCACGCCTCATGTGGAGGCACAGGTTAGTGTGAGTCCTGATGCAGGACCCAAGGAATCACCAGTACCCCAGGCCTCCACGTTTGGATCTATGTCAACCCAAACCTCTATGTGAATTGCAGATCAGCGTGGATCCTGGCAAGGAAGTGTGCAGTGGTATGGGACCCTGGGAATCCTCAGTGCCCTTTGCCTCCACACTGGGACCCATGCCAACCTGTGCCTCCACATGAAACATGGGTCTCAGCATCGAGGCACAGGGCTATACAGGTCTCAGCATGAAAGCACAGGGTAGTGGGGATTCTTTAGGTCCCTTGCCTCCATACCAGGACCTCCTCTAGCCGTCCCTTCTTATGGCAATATGCCACTGGAGATCCTGGGGTGAGTCTCCATAAGCAGGAAATTCTGACCTGCCCTGTTTACAAAGAAGTGCCCTGAGATTCTCTGGGACACATCTCTGCAAGTGAAGAAACTGAGCAGGTGGTGCTGGGGTGTGTGGGTCCCAGTCCTGCATGGGAATTCTTGGGGTGCATGGGATTCAGCCTCTCTAGGCACTGGAGCACCTACCCAAGATGGTTGGAAAATGCAGGCAGATCTGGGCTGCCCACGTTCTCCCAATGCAGAGTAAATAGAGATCTGCAACAGTGAAGTAGCACTATTTTATGTCGTACCCTTTGGCGTGACAAAGGGTAGGGTGTTTGTTTGCTTGCCGTCCGTGCTGCCATAAAAATATTTATGGCACTACAAATGTGAGGTCAGGTGATACTTGCTTTGACTGTAAGACCTGAGTAGATATGGAACTTGTGATAAGTGCCCCTTGGTTTTTGTTCTGTCCTGAATGATTGTTTTTATCCAGAGATTTAATTGCAACTGTCAAGTTTTAATTGTAACTAAAGATTTTGGTATTGAGAGATTCCTTGAGAACCTGAGAGAAGAGACTCCTCCAGAGTGGCTGTTTGTGGGCGTTTTTAAGATTCCATCATCTTCTTTTGTATTCTGTTCTTTACTACTTTAATGAGTTCAAGAATCTTCATTGACTAAGGAGCTCATGGTGTTTTTGCCTTTGCTATATCCTTTTAAGTCAGGGGTGTGCAAAATATGGGCTGTGGGTGACATATCCACACAAACCCCCACATGCTCCCTCACCCCATCCCCACACCTATCCACAGGCACACCCACACCCACATACACACAGCCCTTCACAAACCTATGTCCAGTCCTCGACAATATACAAGAGTAAGACTTCATTTTAAGCTAGTATATACAATCACCTCTATGTTCACTACATAAACGTGTGTAAGCCAGGACAAAAATATTGTTTTGAAATCAAATTAAAGAATGTTGTAGATGTTCACTTTTTAGAATATAATTTGATATTTTTCTGGTTCCAAGCTGGCAAAACGGCTTTCTGAAAGGAGTACTTGTTGGGAAAGGGGAGGTCCTTCTGGTGGCAAAGATCAGGGGTTAAGGGGTAGAACTTCTGGTCACAAGATGGTGACTGTTAGTGGGGTGGGGGGGCGTACTTGTCAAGAGGTGGGGCTACCCATGCGGCCCTTCGCAGCTTGCTAAAACTTGGTAAGCGGCACTCCGCATGAAATAATTGCCTGCCCCTGTTTTATGTGCTGCCACTTAAGGGTAATTTACTGTTTATTTGCAAAACCTGTCTTACTTATAAAATGTTATTTTAATTTTATTAAACATGGAATTTGTTTGGTATGTTGAACCAAGAACTATAAATTTTCAACATCATATTAAAAATGGGATTGAATGCAACTTCTAGGTATTTTAGCAGAATGAATAACAAGGAATAGGAAAAGTATTTTTGTGAAATTAGAATTTTTTTTCTACCTTTTGTTTTTGAAGGTAAATCATCCCCGTTCATAAACGGAGAGGAGAGAGAGACCTACTTAAATTCATATCACTTTGCTTCTTTCTTCAAAATATTGAAGGGGGTTGTGATTTCCCTTTAACAGCCTAGAAAGAACAGTTCCTTTCCTACACAAGTATTTTGACTTTTGTGTCTCTAGCTGAAACATTTTCAAGTAATGTCTTTGAAGCTCATATTTCTGTTCACTAACTGATACTGTCACCCATTCCAGGTTGGAAGCCCTTGTGGTAATGGTTTTAGATTGAGAATATGTCAGTCATTGTAGCAACTGCCCTACACTGCATTTATATTTAAATACGAGAAAGTGATCTGTTTGGAATTATAAAAGTTATTACCATCGTGAAGAAACTTGTTGTCTTGTGTTGTATCTCTAACATTAAAGTGATCTATTTGCTTGCTTATCCCCACGAGTAGAAAGGATGAACATTCACAATACTGGAAACCTTCATTTAAGAGGACACCAAATGCTTTCTAATACAGGTTTAAAAACCCAGGTCTTCTGGGACTGATTTATTTATGTAGGTTTAATTAGAATTGAGACTCATTAATGAAAATGTGTAAGCAAGGGCATGCTGTTAAATATAGTTCAAATATACATGCCTTATGACAGAGGTATGGTTAATCATGTAAACTGTGTGTTAGATACAATACCATACTATTTTCATGTTAAATATAGCAAAATATGTTAACTCTTCATTGCCCTTTGTTTTGACTTCAGGTTAGCATATTGGAGATGTTCCACTGCTAGTGGTTAAACTAGGAAAATTAGCATATTGTTTATCCAGATGAGCACTGTCAGAATCAAGAGTAAAAGATTTATATTCTTTTCCTTTTATAAAAAAAATGTTTTTGATGTTTTGACATAAGTTTCCTATCTCAAGCCAGAGCTGCTAAGTACTTTCCTATTTTTTAAATTGAAAAGACAGGAGAGGAGGATGAAAATGAGTTTTTCCACCCAGAGAATTTGAGGGCCAAGGGCCATTGAGGGAGAGGAAGGATTTGAATAACTTGCATCTCTGGCAGCTTATATAGATTTTCAGAAGCTAGCTGCTGGAGGAGATTGAAGCAGAGAATGGATCTGAAATCTGTAGTAATGAAGATAGAGTATCAGTGTCTCAGATTCTTTGGATTGTTTTAAATTGAAAATATTAATTTGAAACAGGCCTGTTTCTTCAGCTTATACTTGAATTTGAAGAATGTGAGTAGCCACCCTTGATTTTATGCTAATAACATAATTATGTTTTTCAGAATTAGTCTTCAGTGTCACTGTATGTTGGAGGGGTGTATGTGTGAGTGTGTGTAGAGAGATGTATATGTGTCGTATTTGCATTTCTGTTGTGTATGCTGTGGTATCAGAATGCTTTACATGCATTAATGAATTTTCCACGTCTTTGAGCATGCTCCAGGTCCTGTGTTACCTTATTTTATAAGGGAAGAATGTAGGTACAGAGGGACTTGTCTCTGATCACACAGGACATTAAATTGAGCTTATCCCAAATTGCCCAAATTTCACTTTCCTGAAATTGTGAATTAAATATTTTTTTTACAGCTATCAGAGTATGTTAAGGGGCTCTTAAAAGCTCAAAGTTGAAGTGTATGTATCGGTAATCTTCAGCCCAGAAAAAAGTGTTTTGCTGAATTTGCCAGGAAGAAGATATTACAAGAAAAACTTACCCCCACATAAAAAAAAAAATCATACTATTTATGCAGAAAACATCCCTCAAACATTTTAAAGTTACAAAACTTGCAGTTATCTTGAAATTGAAACAGACATGGTGCATATTTCATAACATGTGGAGGTTGAGAGCATTTCATTTTTCCATTTACATTTTTAATAGCAAAGGAACCTAAATGTAGAAAACCTTTATTAATGCAACATATGGCCAAAATATCACATATACCAAGGACCTAAAAATCAGTTACTGTTACCATGGTAACTGTAACTGAGCCAAAGAGCTTGTTTCTCCATGACAGCATCCATGTGCAACTAAAGGTTTGAGTCTGGTAGCATGTTCCCAAGGATGTTTTAGAGATGTAGGTCTCCAGGTATGTCACACATGGTCTGTCTTACTTGCTCTCTATCTGATAGGAGAGAGGAGAGCTGCTTGCCTGAAAAGCATGGGTTGCTTAGGAATGGGAGTACTTTTTGTCCCACCCAAAGAGTAGTTATATCTAACAAAGCAAGGGTACACCAAACTAGATGGTAGAACCTGCAGTCATACAGAGAAATTTTCAATATCAAATAGTCAAGAGTTTTTGATTTCGGGTTTTATCTTGGGAGGGACGTAAGGGGGCATGTGCTTAGTCTGTTTTGTCAGTGTAATGTTTAGACATAACTTGTCTAAATTCTAGGGAATATTGATTTTGGTTAGAAGGGGAACTGTAGTTTTCAACATAGTGATTCCACTGCTATACAATTTCAGCCATGTTAGGAAACAATTCCATGATTTTTCATCTCTGAGTTGCTGCTTCTCTCTTCTCCCCCAAGAAATGTCAATGCCATTTTGACTAATATAACTTGTCTAAATTATAATTTTTGTCTAAGAAATGATCTCTGGTATTTCTGGTCACATAGGTAGATAAGTTAGTTTTAGCCAGTGTCAATCAAGATGCTAGACTAGATGGTTCAATAACCTATATATGGTAAGTTCTGTATAACCACAGTTAAGTTTAATTTCTTGCACTCAGTCATGTTTTAATTTGTTTTGTTATGATATTGAAATAAAATCTTAACTAGTAACTGATCTTCTGAATACCCAAGTATGTGGATAAACCAAACATGGATTAACTAAATTAATGTGTAAGTTATTTCTTTACATTCAAGCTGGCTAAAACAAATATCTTGGGGAACTGGTTTTTTTTTGGTCAGGATCCAAGTCCACCAGACATATTTAGTTTAAAAATAAAAACTGAGTAATGCAGACATTTTAATTTTTGTGAACAGAGGGCTTTTATTTGAAAGATGAAGTTAATAGAAAAGATAGTGTCTGTTTTTTCCAATTAGGAAGAAGCAGTCTTCTAGTGCATGCAACTCTTAAACGTAACTGAACTTTCAGTAACCCCATTATGGTAACTGGTTAATGTTACTTTGATTCAAAGGGTTGAAACCTTCTTTTCCAAGACAACCCATGTAATAATAAAAATGTTACTTTTTCTGCTTTGGCTTGTTCCTCTTAAGAAGCCAGAATGGCTGTAATAGAGCTGTCATTCCGTTCTAATGTTAATTGATGGCTTGATGGCTTTTTTGGGTTTTTCTCCCTTCCGAATTTCATCTTATGCACTGAAGGGGGGCCTGGGCTGGGGATGATCATCAATAAATGCAGCACAGTGGATATAAATTGACTATGCCCTAACAGTCCTTCATGACTCTTGTGGCTTTATTTCTGTGCTTACGGTACTCTCCTATCTTGTAAAGAAATGAAATCTGAAAGAAATAAATCTGGCTTAAGTTTCCCTTAACCGATAATGATTGTGAGCTTTTCAAAATCAAGATAGTTTCCTGTGACTATAACCCTTATCAGTAGAGATCTACCTAGCTCATGGGAAAAGGAAGCAATTTTCTTGGCCCACTTATGGTACGCAGAGTCCATTTTCCTGGCAGCCCTGCCCCTTGGCACTGATTGGCAGAGAGGCCCCAATCATCAATGCTGATTGCCGGAGAGACCTCACAGGGAGCAGGGACAACAGGGTGGCTACCATCTTCACTGCTGCCTGCCCTTTATGTGGCCCTGCCTCTTGGTGCAGAGAGGCATGAGGGGGTTGCTGCCATCTTGGCTGCTGCCCTTCGTGCCTTGCCACCAGCTGGTGCCTTCCCCTCCTGGGCGAGCTGCAAAGTACAAGCGATAGATATTTGGGGTGGGCTTTTCCCCAGAGGGGACAAAAAAAAAAAAAAGGTAACACTAGCTGTTCTTCAGACCTTTCAGCTGGAAGAGCTCTTGTAATCATGCAACAGGGACAGGTTCCTAGCATACTCTTTTAACCCTTCCTCTGTCTTTAGCAGCCTCCAAAGGTATCAAATCTATGACTCAGAGGTGGGTGTTGAGGCGTAGTAGTGAGCTCTGAACCTCTGTTCTGTCTTTTTACCACCTGATTATTTGGGTGAATAGCAGTTGCAAATAGGTGGCCCAAACCATCCCTTTTGAAAGTCTTTTTTTACACAGGTTAGAAAATGAATAAGTGTTTGCTGAACATATTGATTCAGGTAAGGTAACTTTTTCTTGAATTTGAAATAAGTTTTCCAGAAGTCAGATGAGACTAGTAAAACACAAGTGGGATGTACCTTTAAAGTACAAATATTTGAGTTATGAAATAGATAATTTGAAATAATTAAGATTAGAAAAGAAATGTCTCTCACAGGAATATGAGGTTCCAGCTTAGTTGTACAGGATAGAAGTAAATGTGTCACTTCCTCTAGAATCAAATAGTAACTTTTATTTGCTTAGGAATCATCCCTTGCAAGAGAGCATGCATAGACTAGCAAGCTGACTTGATATCTGAGGTCTGAAGGATTTTGTGGATGAAGCATAAAACATAAGACTTTAGAGCCCAACACTTCAGGTAATGTTTGAAATGTTGGGATACGTATTTAGATATTATTCAGCTACATTTTTCAAGAAACATATTTGTCTATATATATAGCATATTTTTGATAATGTGCAGTAGGTTGTTTAAAATGCTCCTGTAACTTTTGTCATCACAGTCTTGTTTCTAGCTTGGGCGCAGACTTAAGTTTCGTATCACATATAAGAACTATCATAAAATTCTTAGCAATGAGATACAAAAAAAGAACAGGTATCTGGATATAATTGAGCTTTAAAATTTACCCATTTGAAGTGGCATAAAATTGAAGCATTCTTAGTAATGTGTAATGGTTTGGAGCTATGTGATTCTTTGTGTCCCTGTTTTTCAGTTTGTTATGCACCCAATATAATTCCTAGAATTCCAATTACTTAACATCACAGTAATCTAAACCTAGTGTAGATTGTAAGGTTTGAAAGAAGACAACTTTTATCCCCTGCATAATACCCAAGAGAGCTTTTAATTTAAAACAGTTCCAGCTTCTCTGAATACATTTGAGAAAAAAAAATGCATCTTGCCTGTCTGGAAGATATGTATTGTTCATTCTGTCAGGCTGAAGAAAAGGTGGAATTTATAACAGAATCCTGTACTAATAATGCACTGCTTTAAAATCTAGGGACAGGTCAAGGTCAAACTGTAAAGGTAAAAGGCAAGGATTAGCATTTTGAATAGTAACTAATTTGAAGGCAGTGTAATTTCTGGAGCCCAAGATTAATGTGTGACACAGCACAAAGTAAGAATTGTATTCTGTGGTTTGCAAACTATAATGCAACCTTTTGGATACATTATGGCAATAGGATCTGGAGGTAACACCACCTTGAATAGCTGTAGTGAGGGCTGTCCAACACAGAAATCCTCTTATACAAGTATGGTTACCAAATTTTGGTTGAGTCTGAAAAATGAGAAAAACCATAGGAGCCAGTAGGAGTTGAAGGTTTTAAAAGCTGAGTACTAAGAAGACTGTATTCTTTTAAATATGATAAATTTCTTCTGCTGCTTTCTCCAGTTTATTCCAGTCAACAGCTCCAGTTGTTTCCCATTAATGTCCCAGCTTGTTAGATGCTGAGGTATAGTTTACATTAGACCAGGGGCTTTCAACCTTTTTTAGTCTACGTATCCCTGGCAGCTGGATGCTGGGGGGGCAGGTCACGTGTGGCTGGTTGCAGAGCAGGGAGGTGGGGACAGTGTGCCGCTGCCTCCCAGGAGCAGGGCCAGGGCAGGGCAGGGAAGCTTGCTGGGCTGGTGTCTGGTGGCGGCGGCCACCACGTGCGAGCTTCCCCAGCCCGCAGAGGGGCACCGCTGCCCTCGGCCCTCCCTGGCCCTGCTCCTGGGAGGCAGCAGTGCTCCATTCCTACCTGCACATACCCGCTAGGACTGGTCCAAGTACCCCCAGGGGTACGCATACCCCTGGTTGACGACCCCTGCATTAAACATTTGCAAACTCTCCACATCTTCTAAAGACAAAATGCAGCATATAGTATTTAAATGAGAGAGAAACTATAGTAATAAAATTACTTTGGGATCACTTACCCATCACTCTCCAGGGACTCTTCTGGTATGAAATCTTGTTTGAAAAAAACCAATCTAACTGGTAATACTATCCTGGTAAAAGTTTCTAGCACAGGCCTGAGAAAGCTAAGTAACTATACTCTAGCCACATATAGGTGTTATGTTGCAACCAGGAGAATTGCTGCTGTCCTGGTACAAACCACAAGTGTACAGGCATTCACACAGTATCTCCTAGTGGTTCTGGGAGAAAAATAAAAGTTGTTTCTTGGAGGATTTCTGCCAGGAGAATGAATACCTGTACATATCCCTGCCACTTGACTCCTCCCAGGAGCTAGGAAAATTTGAGTGGCAAGGCAGAGAGCACTGACTCCCACTTGCTCTCTGCCCACTCTTCACACCAGGTCCCCAGTGTGAGGACTGGGTAGGGAGCTTTGCCTTGCTCTTCCAGTCCTCTTAGGAATGGAAAGACTGGAGTTGCCCCTGCTCCCAGCACTTTCAGCAGACCAAGATTTCCCTGGTCTGAGGAAGTTGTGTGGAGCAGCGGGGAAGGAGCAGTTATAGGCTGAATGCCTATACTTTTTTCTCTCCCAGAAACATTTCTAGGGGTGGAAAATGAGTGCCTATTCATAGCCTCCTTTTCAAACAACACAGTCAGTGACCGGACATCAGTATATTGGTGATACAGCATGCAGTCAGCCTTTCACCAATCCAATAGTCTCAGGCATATTAAACTTAAAAGGTAATGAAATTGCACTTATGGGTGAGAGGGCCCCCCCAGAATAAGATAGTTCTCCAGAACTATTGCATCTTCTCTCTGAGAAGGAGAATATACAAATAAGTCATCCTCCACTCCAGCTACATATGTAGTTGATAACATTTTGTAGTTAGCATATCAGAAAAACTTGACAGTGTCTTTTTAAAAGAGATGTTGGCATAGATACCTCATCTTTTTTGTCTGTTGTCATGAAAAGGTTGTCAATTGGCATAACTATTATAGGACATAGATTATCCAGACAAATGTCAGGGGTACCAGGTAGAGCTGCCACAACTATGTTTTCACAAAAATCTTATTTGCCTTCTAAAAGTTAGTCTACAGGGCAATTGCTCAAATTGGCCTCTGCTCAAACTAATAGCTTGACTCTTCACACGGTCCAGCTGCACTCCTGGCCATGTACCTGCTGCAGCTGCACACATGCACGCAGCGTCTGGGGGCCACAGCTAGAAGGCATATTATATTTATTAGTGACATTATCAGCTACACCAGGTAGCTGATAACCGATTACGTTAATTTTGCTATTATCAGTGCTGATCAAATATGACACTGATATATCAGTGCACCTCTAAGAACAAGCCATGTTATTGTAGTTTGTTCAGAATTTAAAGTCATAAAAAAAATCTTAAACTAAAATTTAAGCTAAATTTTGATGTAGAATCCACAGGAGAAATATTGTAGCATTCTTTTTCCACAGGGCAGTAAAAACAAAACAGTCGTAAAATCTTATATAAATTAGCTTAGCATTTCTGACTCCTATATGTTTTCTTATAGGGAAAAGATATCTGCTGTGATAAGTTGACACAAGGTCAGTTTTCTGACAATTAAACATTTAGATTAGAATTGTAAACGTTATATATTTTGACATTGTTGTAACACTAATTGTTTTACAGTATAGTATTTTATGACCTATTTGGGAAGAGCTCACTCAAAATCATCAGGTTTTGCTATTGAGAATAGAAATGTAGTGATGATATAGTTCATTAAAGTCTGACAAGTTCATATACTCTCTTTAAAAAAATAATTACCAAAACTTAGACTAAAAGAGTAAATGCTATGTATTCATGCAGGGTAATGACAAAATAATAGGACAGAACTTTTATCTTTTTGCCAACAAATTCTCTTTGCAGAAAGAAGTCATTTGCTTTACTATTGTGTAGTTTTCTTGATACAAACCTGACAATTTCTGTAGTGTTTGGAATTTGGGATTCTGCAAAAGGACAAGCACTTCTTAAAGACTACTGATTCAAACTAATGTTTTTGAGCAGTAATGACTGCTGTTTACTCTTGGTAGTATTGGCAGGAGGAATATGTTTCGCTACTGTCAAGAAATTAAGTGATGGCCGCTATACGCCAAAGTGTTTAATTAGGTTCATTAGATGGGAAGTTCTGGGTTGTGGTCAGTGGTTGACTAATTGTTTTTAAATGTCCTAAGTATGGTCTTTACTAATGCTAATATTTTTAAATATTTAGAAACACAAAGTTGAAAGGGACCTAGGAGTTGAACACGAGTCTAGTTCCCTGCTATCGTAGGCATTCATGGAATACAATTCCTTTTATAAACTGATCAGATTGATTAAAGAAGGATTATAGTTAACATGTTTTATAGCATTTTTCCCCCCATACCAGATGTCCTTTGTCAAAAGTGTGTTTTTTAGGGAGAGATAGCTAATGCATATTAATTATCTCATTGTAAAAACTTACTTGAGGCAAGCCACAGGCAAGTTGTGCCGCAGTGTAACAAACTGAATGTCTGTACATGACCTTACTCTTCGGAGAGCTGCTGCTTTCCCAAGAGTAATGACCAGTGTACAGATGGTAAGGATTTTTTTCTGAGAATAAAAATGTCTGCTCCAGGAGAAAACATAATCTGGAAATAACCCGAGTAAAATCACTCCCAGGAGTTTCTGGGAGAAGCCACAGCATAGTCTTCCAGCATTCCAGGGTGCTTTGGCTTCTCCCCAGGAGACAGTGTGTCACTCGTTGGACTTCACTGCTTTAGCTAAATGGAGCACGACCCCTTCACAGTCCCTACTTTGTGCTGCAGGGAGATGCTGGCTGACTCAGACTGCTCAGGGTCAGGCTATCAGGGCTGTCCTGTGCACTGCAGTCATTCAGTCTCCTGACAGACTGAGGGAGCCTGCAGAGCAGACTGAGATGCATGCACTGGTGCCCCCTTGCCACACAGTGTCAGCACTACCAGTTCTGTGTTTTTCAGGGTCTCGGTATTTGAAGGTCTATTCAAGCGTGTCTGGGTAAGTTTTTTCTACCAGGAGAACAAACCCAGGAGAATTCTCCCAGATCATTTGAACTTATGTATGCCTCCTAAATGAGTCAGACCTCAATGGGAGGGAATATAGTATTGATCTTGTTTAGCTGTGGACTCTCAGAAGGATAATTGCTCAAGTGCAGGTTGTGGAATGTGTTCTTCTAGTTACTAGACTTGTTTAAAATCAGAGGCTCTGTTGAATTTAAACTGCATTCTAATTTTCTGTCTGTTTAAGAATAAAATAAGATAACTTATTTACATGGATACAACTAATATGGTACATCAGAGAGCTGTCTTTTTTTTCCTTGAATTTAAGCAACAGGCCATTTTTAGAATTGTTTCATTTTAAGAAGTGTTTTGTATTCAAAGGCATATCAATTCTGCTTAAGCTGGCTTTCATAGACCTAAGTGCTTTTTCAGATGTGGTAAGAACCTAGTATGGTAGCCTGTTCAACTTGTCACATTATTAGTGTTCCATCTTTAACCATAATTTAAGGAAAAATATAATCCTAAATTATAGATACCATACACTTGTAAGTCAGGGTTGTCCAAATGGCAGCCCATGGGCCATGTGTAGCCCCTTAAGCTCCCATCTGACCATCTTTGCCCCTATTGCTCTAGCTGCAATGGCAGCCAGGGTCTAAGGGCTCCCCTTCCCTTCCTTGGCTTCTGCTGCCTTCCCCAGGGCGTGAGGCAGTTCAGCATGGCACAGCCCACAGTGCCCATGCAGTGTGGTACCCCAGGGGAACCCACAGGGAGATCAAGGTCAGGCAGGGTATGTAACAGGGGGCCTGCTCTGGGCCGCTTTCCTTGCAGCCTGTCAACCTGTTCCTGGGCTAACCACCCGCATTCTCGTCCACCACGCCTTGTTGTTAATATTTAATTAGTAGATGTTAATAAGTGGGAGGCTGCCCATTTTCTGCCCCAATGCCAGGGGGCACTATCTGCAGCTCCTTTTCTCCCCTACACCACAGCCCAAGCCTTGCGGATGGCATCTATAGTTCTTATTGTCACGGGGCCCCAGAATCCTACTGTTGAACCCCCACCTGGGTTCCTTTCATCAAGCAGTTTCTTCTGCCACCATACCAGGCAACATAGCTCCCTGAACTGATCCCCTTTGGGTGTGATTTCCCCCCCCCCCACCAGGACCTTCAGCTCACTAGCCCTGGCCCATCTCCAGGCCAGTCGGAACCCCAGGCCCTCAGCTTTTGGGTGTTCCTCACGGTGGGCCCCCGACCCTTTGACTCTTCCGGTCCTGGCCCCAGCATAGGCCAGTCAGGGGAAGCTCAGACAGGCCTGAGTCTATGGCCCATACTCTTTCACCATGGGGTCCACCTTCCCAACCCTCCAACAAAGGGGTAACTCACCTGGTTGTCAGGGTTAGGAGTTAAGGCATCCCGACCTGCCTTTCACTGGGGTGGTAACTGGCCTGGCATTTCCTGGGGGCTCCCGTACCACTGAGAGCCCCACCAGGCCACCCACTCCCAGCAGGGTGCAGTTTTAGGTCATGCCCAGGACCAGGAGCCTCCTATCCATCCCCTACAGCTCCTTCCTTACCTCCAGATGATATCAGCAGCCTTCTGGCCAGGCAATGTTGTTGCCTCACCTCTAGCAGCCAAACTGCCGTATTTATATGGGCAGCCCCAGTTCCAAAATGGCTGCCCTAATCAGGCATCTGTCGGCTGCCAGCTCCAGGCCCTTAAAGTGGCAGGCACACACTGTGCCCTACCACAGGGTGCCACAGGGATGGGGGAGAGCCTACCCATGCGCATGGTATGGTAAAGCAGGATGGGGGTGCCCTGCTGTGTGTGTGGTACACTGTAGAGCCCATGGTCCCTGGTATTGCTGCCCTTTTCATGTGTGGCCCTCTGTAGTATGTGGCCTGTGGGAAATGTGGCTTCTAGTCGCTTTGAAGTTGGACAGCTCTGGTATAGGTTATTCTTACTTTTAACTTTGTGCTGCTGTTTTGGTTCTTGATACAGGTTTGCTTTCACTCATACTTTCGATGCCTGAAATTTAGCATGGCAAAGCTAGGGCAAGTAAGCTATTGGGAGCTCCAGCCTGCTCCCCTGAGTTAACAAAAACAGCTACAAACCCACTGTAAATAGGAAAAAGACACGGCTAGAGAAGAAACCTTCCTTCTGTCTCTCAGGGCCACGTTACACTTTACTTGTGTTAACTGCACTTAAAACATGAGCATTCATGTGTTCAAGCCTTAAAACATGCTAAGTGTGACAGATAGTAAAGTGATGACTTCCCAGCAGTATCTCCAGATTGTATTAAGTAATGTATTCAGTTATCATCAGACTACTCCACAGAGATTATATGAGTTCAAAACTGGCATACTGTTGTTAGTCCCAGTCCCAGGACTGCACCTGAGCTAGTTCAAGATTCCAGTGTGGTGCGAGGGCTGGGACTATGTGCAGCCAGCAACATGTGCATATTAGAGAGCACAGTATAAACATTATTGTGTGACTGCTCAGAACAAATTTTAACTTTAATATTGCACAGATTTAACACGTGCTAAGTGTTCTGTGTGACAAGGCCTTCCATGTGTCTTTTATTTCTTTCAGAATGTGGATTGTAAAGTCCTTGGTGTCTGTCTTGCAAACTGCATAGAATAAAGTTGGCACCAAGCAAAACAAAAACCCCAGAAAATGAGACTGAATCATTGCTATTCTTAAAGCAATGCAGACATCTATGAAACTGTCCCATCAAAAAGGCTGTTTGCCAGCCATGTTGGACAGTACACCATAAGGTTGCATGCTTCACTGCTACTCTATTACTGAGGTTTTGTGTTTGCTCTGTAATAATTTAGGAATAAAACTTGGTTATTAAGCTAACTTGGGTTAGCTTAATAAGGGGCTGTGGAAAAAACAGCAGGAGAGAAAAGAATGGTTTAAGATCAGTCCTAACCTTTCACTGTGACATTATTGGTTTTTGAATTCTAGCAAACTGTCAACTAAGCACTACTTCTTTTTTTAAAGTATGCATCATATACTCTTGTTACATCAAAAGTAAGTTTGTTTAAATATAGCCAAGAGTAGCAATAGTCTAGAAGAGATTCCCATTTTAATATTTATGCTTGTTAATATGCTGTTCTTGCACTAAGGCATTAAATATGTACCTTCCACTCCAGGTTCTTTCTGAGACTTCCACTAAAGACATAAAAAATTAAGTGTAAATTACATTACTGTGGAATATCACTTCGCATTTACATAAACACACATTTACAAAATTGCACCAAGAGGGAAAGCTCAACATAATCATATCATAATTGTATAATCAATTCACTGTGATTATATTTTTCTCTCTTGATGCAATTTAGTAAACGGGAGTTTGTGTAAATGTGAGGCAATGTTGCTCACTTAATGTAATTTATGCCAATAGTTTTTAGTGATATTTTCCTTCAAAATGGGAGCCAGACATATCTTCTTCTAACTTAATATATCATTTTCAGATTCAGAATGCATTTGCCTGATGTCCCTTTCAGATAGCATCAGGTGGCTTTCTTAGAGAATAACTCACAATTTGTCACAGCTTAAATATAGGACATACAGGAACTAGGCTGAAAACGGAAATAATATGGGATTGATTTCCTTAATGTAAAGTTTTCCATTGCCTCAGTTCTATTATTCAGCAATTTTAACTTACTGTAGAAGGGGATATTAGAGTAGGCCTTTGATGGAAGGAGGAACAGTGGGGAAAATGAGTGTTGTTTTGTGCAATCTGGCAGTCAATTTTAGTTAGTCTATTTTGTGAAAGGGAAGTTTTTTTATTTAATTTGTTTCTAAATTTAATGCAAGTGAATAAAGTGTTTGTCTTTATCATATTCAGTTGACTTTAAAAATCCCATTTATTTTAATATTGGTAATGTCTTTTAGCAAATAAAGAAACGCTTATACCAGAATCTTTACTGTAAAGGGAATGCGTTTGTTAATGAAGTTTGTTTAGATTTTGTAAGGTTAGACAGAAGTATGCCATCATTTTCTTTTTTCATCATTGTCATTGTTAATTACCATTTATCTATTTATTAAATATACATGCCCCTCTTCCTGACAAATGGTCATGGCAGCTTACAGAGCAAAATAACTTGTGAGCAAGAGAACAAAAAGCTGGCGGGGGGAGAGGGAGACAAACATTTAAACTACATAAGAAAAACTTACGTTAAACGTAAGGCTCCTGAGCCAGATCTAGCCCATGGGTTGCTGTACCAGTCCCTCATGCCAGATCCCTAATGCACAGGCCAGGTTATGGGCTGCATCCAGTGCTTCAGATCCATTCTCTATGCTGCTTGCAGCACCAGATGCAGCCCATGTGCTATAGGCAACACACACCCCATGCCAGCCTCATGTGCTGCATGCACAACAAGTGCCACGACTGGTGCATCTTGCATCTGACACAGGCTAGATCCTTTGCTTCAGGTGCTACACAAGGGGTAGGTGGGCTGGATGAATTTGACACAGGAAGTCAGCATGGATTCACCAAGGGAAAATCATGCCTGACCAACCTGATTGCCTTCTATGATGAGATGACTGGCTCTGTGGTTGCGGGGAGACCAGTGGATGCGATATACAGCAAAAGCTGTGTTAACTGGCACTTTATTAGCTGGAAGACTCTATTAACTGGTATCCGAGAGACGTGGCAAAAGTGAAACTGGAAGTACCGCTTTTGGGTTTCACTGCTGCGAGCAGAGTTTTTCTTTGCCACTTCTTTGGCCCATGGCCCAAAGCAAAGCAGCCTGCATGGGGCAAAGCAGCCTGCGTAGGGCCCCTCTCCCTGTCCTCTGGCACACTGATGCTGGGGAATGTGCCAGATGGTGCACATTTGATTAACTGGAATATTTGATTAACTGGCATCCCCCATTCCCAGGGGATGCCGGATAACGGAGCTCTTACTGTACCTTGATTTTAGCAAGGCTTTTGATACAGTCTCCCACAGCATTCTTGCAGACAAGGTAAGGAAGTATGGGCTGGATGAATGGACTGTAAGGTAGATGGAAAACTGGCTGGAGTAATCAATGGCTCAATGTCTAGTTGGCAACCGGTATCTAGTGGAGTGCCCCAGGGGTCAGTCGTGGGGCCAGTTTTGTTCAATGTCTTTATCAGTGACTGCTGTTTGAGGTCTACAGGTATCACACTCTAAAAAATCAGATATCGCAGAGTAGGCTTAAGGTGCCAAACTTCTGTTATCTAAGTTTGAGTTTTATTCTTGGGTCTTTTTATATAAAATAATGTTTGTTAAGCCTCAATATTAAGTAGTTGGTAGGGACCGTTATGTGGAGATTTTTTATTATTTAAACAAATACATCAAATGTGATTTTCTGCCTTGTTGGTTCATGACATGAAAAATACTCATCTTATTTAGGCCAGCTTTCTGCTGCAATTTTATTACAGTGTAATTAATTTTGCCTATTTTTTGTTCTTATGCTTTGTTTTAATATAGCTATTCTTTTCAGTATAGCCTGTGAACATTGTTTGGTACAATGTACGAGAATGAAGGTCATTCCTATACACTGAAATTAAAAAAAACAAAATGAAGCAATTCAGCAAATTGCTTAAAACTTCTGATTACTCCTGCTCCTGGACCACATCATCTTGTTGAATTGGGACCTGAGCCACTAACAGTCTGTTCAATAACAGGATGAGGTATTTACTGTGGTTCTTGCTTATGTGGCACCAGTGAGGAATTTAATCCTTGGGCATGCTCTGGCACCTCATGCTGGCTAACTGTATCCCTCCACCTGCCATTTCTGAAACAATGAGTAGAGATTTTCCATTGCATGAGTAGGTGGAACCCACAGTTACCCTCCTTTGAAGAGCTGTATGTTACCGTTTTGTCATTTTAGCCTCCAGGAAGCTGCACCCCCAACATTCTTTTAACAAATAGTCTCTTGATTGCTTCAGAGTACACTTTGACTCGGCGTAACTTTGAATTATTCAACTTTCTTGTGGATTAACCCCTTCAATAAATAGTGAAAAAAATACAGACATAAGTATTGAAAACATACCTTTACTTATGGGACTCTCCACTGTATTTTTTATACTACAGTGCCTGTTCATAGGGTTTTTATTTTATTGCTGAACCTACAGGGTTTTGTTGAGGAATCATAGCTGACTCTCTGCTTTATGACGTCTTTATAGCCTTATTGTCTTCTGTTTCAGGTGTTACATAGTGGAGTGTTAAGGTCAAACTTCAACCAGCCTTGCCTGAGAAACCATTTGGAATCTGCTGTTTATGAATTATTCAGCCCTATTCACGCACTTTATGTATATATTAAAAACACTGCCCCACAGATCTTGCAATTTAAAATTAGGCAAGAAGCAAAGAAATTAATATAGCAGGTGGTGACAGAAGACTGATAGGTTAACATGTAAGGAAAAAAATGTAACTTGATTTAGTTATATATGCTTCATAAGATTAAATAGTCCGTCTCCATTCTCTCATTAATAGATGTCTTAGTAGCCAAAACCGTTTCAGTGATTGAGGGAGTATTTTCTTTTGTTGGGAATGCAATGTGTTGTTATGAGAGAAAACAGTAATCAGACAGAAAGGTTACAAAATGATGATGGCAAGAAGAAGCTAAGAGGAGTTTAGCATATTAATGAAAGCCTTGTGAAATACAAGACTGTCAAGGAGCTAGGTGATCATTCTAATACAGGAAGTTCTGGTAGCTTTTGCTGTTCATTGTGGGGTACTGTTAACCTGCCTATTCAACTACTCTTAAGGACTTTCTGTTCTTCTCAAAGTTAACATGGATGGCTGCTCATCTTTTCTAATGGCCCTCATGTGGTCAGCAGGAGTCTCTGCTTTTCATCTCTTTCAAAATCAACATTTCTTGTTTCCTTGATATCCAGCTAAGGTACAGAACCAAGATGCTAGCTGGCATATATCTTACTCTCAATCGAGATGGAACTGATATGATATTTTCTGGCAGACAGTACAGCATTTTAAGAAGTTAGTCATGTTGTGATTATAATTTTGGTTGAAGGCATAGAGCCTTCACTTATGAGGTTTGTTAGGTGGTTACAGTCTAAATCATGTAGAATTGATTGCTACTTTTGGATGGCCCGAGTGGCCAGCAATGAATATATGTTTCCAGCAACTTAACTGATTTACATCTTTTCTTTTGGTATTTGGACACAATTCCAGGTAGCGCTCTTTCTGTAGTCCTCAGGGTCAATGAATACTCATCGTCTTTAACAATTAATCATCTTTAATACCCATTTCCTGCATATACTTTGATTACTACTAAGAGGCACCAGCTAGTGCATAATTAGAAATACTAGACCAGTAGCTCTTAACCTCTTTGGACTTGAGGCACCCCTTATCAGAGTTGAGGCATCCTTCCGTAACTTTTGTGAATTGAGTAACACCCAATTTCAAAAACTTTTATGTTACAGTGCTTTCTTCCTTGTAGAGGGGCTGGGCAATGAGAGTGCAGAATCAGCCAGGCAGGAACAAGCTTGAGCCTGTGGTTATCTACTTATTTCCTTACACATGGTTCATCTTCTCACATCACCCTGCAAAGGATCTGGAAGCACTCCAGTGTGTTCTGACACCTTGGTTGAGATTCAGTTTATTAGATGAACAAGTACCCCATGTTTGGTTTTAGTTACCAGTTTGCTCTTCTCGTGATTCTTAATCTTGATTATCTGACATTTCACATGCTCAAGACCTGAGTTATGCTGACACATACTTGATGGTTGCATCTACGTGGGACACCTTAATACACAGTGAACTATTCTTTTGCACATTAGCAAATCATGGCAAAAACCATGCCATGCTAATGCTTTAATGGTCTCTACCCAGGAAAGCACACACAGCAACAACAAATTCTCCCTGGGCCTGAAGAAGGGTGCCTGTACCTGAAAGCTTGCAAAGAACAATTTTTCAAACTATTTAGTTAGTCTAATAAAAGATATCACATTTACCCAAAGAACCTTGTCTGCCTATGACCTTAGGCCAATACAGCTACAACCAACAAATCCTAATGCTCAGTAGAATTAGTCTACTGAGCATTAAGCATCCCAAAAAAAAGCTGGCCTTTTCTACTGCACATTAGTGCAACTACTGTGCCTTTATCTAGTACCTCATGTTAGAGGTACTAAACTTAATGCACAGTGGCAAAAGCACATTAATGAACTTGTAGACATATCCAGTATGTCCTGTCAGGATAGTTGTGAGTAATTTTTGACTGATTCAATCTTTAGAACTCTTGGGAGGAAACAAGACGGGTCTTCTCGAAAGCAAAATGCTGCTTGGGTTCCCTCTGGCAAATCTTCCACCAAAACCCAAATTCTGTCTTTCCAGGGCTTCCATGTAACATAAGTCACTTTTGATCTGGATGTAATCTATGGATTAATGATCTACTCCATCCACTTTATTCTTTGAGACCCTGCTTAGTTTGTAGTTTTCTGGTTTATATTCAGGGCCTCTTTTTACAGTGTAGATGTTTTTGAAGGGCACAGCAATACTACCCATAGCACCTAGTTATGGACCAAGAGTGTGGTCCATAGATATGGTAGATGCTGTTATGGACAAACAGACACTTCCCTGCCCCAAATAATTGATAATCTAAGGAAGCTAGATATTCAGATGGTTGCATGCTTTTATGTATTTGAGTAAGGTGCCCTGTGAGATGCTACATTTAAAAACAAAACCAAATGATAAATACCTGCCTCTGAAATTAAAATGAAAAACAAGATCTTTTGTCCTATTTGTATTTTGCATAGCTGCTTTTGACAAAACAAGGGGTGAGTTCATCGATGCCACTCCTTTTTAATCTTCTATTTCTATATGGTCTTCAAGAAGCAATATAAAAGATCTTGGTATAAAAGATCAACTGTGTTCAGTTGACTTAATTGCATTAGGATAAGAAAAGGCCTTTTTGTTCAGGAGTAGATCTCTCCTGAGGCAGTTTGAATTCTCATTTTTCAGTTCTTGAATGGATTGACAGAACCAAGATGTCTGAATAGGATAAATACATTTAATCTGGTATCTAGTCCTGTGATCGCCAACAATAGTTTTTAATATTTAATAGTAATCTGGCTTTTGTGACCACTTGGGTACTGATATTTAAATAAGCAACTCGAAGTGGGTTTATAAACTGATGCTCTTCATAGGGAGAAGCATATTTTAAACTGGTTTGAGTTCTGAAACAATTAGCTTTTGGTGAAAACCAGACATAATGTAGTCCAAACCATTAAAGTAATTGGTTTCAGCTGGTAGTTTGTATGTGTCATGATTAAATGGGAATGCTGCAAGAAAGTCCATTCCAGTGTCCCAGCAAAATATGTAACAGTATGAGTCATGTAATGCTGATATATTTAATTTTTTATTTATTTTTATTTTTTTAAAGCAGTGTTCCAGCTGAGTTGGAGTATTTTTAAGGTTGCTACTTGAAGATGACTACAGATGTGGACATCCCTGTCTTTGATTTTTGTTAGCTTTTTTTTTTTTTTATCTACTTCTGACCATAATGTTACTTTTTTTTTACTCTTATCTGAAACTATTGTAAGTTTTAATGTGCTTGCCTTTTAATAAAGTTTCAGTTAGGACAAAATAGTAAACGTTTAATAGTGCTTAGCATGTTATTGGAACTTCTGGTCAACAGTGCTGACTTGTGGCTCTGTCAAAATACATTTGCTGATACATTAAAGAAAGAGTACATTTTTTAGGGCTGAACAAATGAAAGCTTCATAGTATCTGTGAAGTTTTTTGTTCGTTTTTTTTGTGACTTCCATTAAAAGAAGAAAACAAGTAAACTAGCTGCTGGTACTTTTGAATAGTGCTTCCTTTTAACATGCTTCATACAGAGCCACAAATAGCGTCTGAGAAATGAATTACTTGTGCACTGGACATATTGACTTAGACAAGCGTATTTGAGAAGGTACTTTAGAGCTATTGCTGAGAATGACTTCTATGGGAAACCCATTGACCTGTAAAAGTGCTGCTGAGTGCTGTATGTTCATCTGGATGGTGAATGTATTTGGGTATTCATTAATGGTGCTAGTGATCTTGAAGATGTTTTAATGCATGCCTCGCTTAAAAAGGAATCTAGTTTTCCTCAGTACTTCATCAATTGTTATATGAAATCAGATAAAAACAAACTAAGTACCAAAGAATGAACCTCAAGGTTAGTTTATAAAAGTAATCAAGGACCTGGGTTCTGAAGAACCCAGATGTAAGTAATGTTTGTATTTACAGAAGATTGTCTTCGGGCAGATTTTTTTTATTACATTTAACAATTAAAATGTTCTTAACGTCTCAATACTTCACCATCTTCAGTGGCCAGGCAGAATTCTAATGTAATAAAAGCTTCTGTCTGTCTGTCTGTCTCTAACACAGATGTTGCGGATGGAGCGGTACTGAGGGGCTGGAGCAAGGGGTGAAGCCAGTGGCGCTGGCCTTACTCCGCCCCCTGCCCCTCTGGGTCCTTGGAGGTGGCAGTGGCATGGAGTGCTGGTGGCGCAGCACTGGCCTTGCCTCCCCCAATCCGGCCTCACTGCTGCATCCTAGGCAAGGGATGGCCCCCACCCCCTGTGGGCAGACAGGAGTGGGGGATGCGGGATGTGAGGGGGGGCTCACAGGGCCAGAGGTGGACTGGCAGCACCGTAGGATGCTGGGTGGCAGCACTCTGCCTTTGCCTGCCCCCTCACCCTGTCATTCATGACAGGCTATTTGCCAATAAATGAAAATATTCTCTATGGATCAGATCCTGCATTTAGTTTGTCTAAATAGCTACACTGAAGTCTGAGAGTTACATGAACTAATTTACATTGAATATTCATGCTTTGAATAACTGTTGTTTGTACTAAAATGATGCAGCATGTCTGCTGTATAGAAACTCATCAAGCTTGCATCAGATGCAACATTCTGGAGAAGTGATAACAGTGTGGGTCTTTTTGTGATTTAATGGAACATTGATCTTTTCTAAAAATATATATATATGTGGCTTGTTGGATCTTATAAATAAACGAACCTAAATTTCATTTTGAAGAATAAGATAGCTGTCACTGCCTTCACTTGTTATTGTCTATTTAGTTTAGATAGATGGGCTAGTTAAAACTTTTCTTTTCTCACAGGTAGGTAGATGGACAAGCAGGGGCTCTGATATGGTTTTTTTTGTTTTATTTTGTTTTTGACAGATACCTTTTCTACTCTCCTTTCTCCCAGAGTTACCACTAGTTTTGATCTAAGTCTGACAAAATAAGACATGAGGAGTACTTAAATGAGGTGTTGTCTTGCTGAGAAGAGTAGATTGACTTTTGGTCTGGCTTTTTGATTTAGTGGCTTCCTTAATTCTTCAAATTTTTGTAAGAAAAGCAAAATGCTTAAGTGGGTTGCAGAGGTTCCTTAATATGTCTCCATTCTGAAAGGCACAATGTCAATTTGAAATTCACATTATGGTGGCAAAGTTTTTATAGCTATCAATTTATTTCAGTTGGTTATGTGAATTATAACTTAGAAATATAAGGTGAGTATTTTTTAAATTCGCTTTGTGCATTTGAAATTCCTTTTAATATAGTCACAACTTATTTTTTTAATGAGTTGTTGTATTATTTCATAGAATCGTAGAAATAGGGTCAGAAGGGACCTTGTAGATCTTCAAGCCCGACCCCCCCCGCCTGGGTGGGAGAAAAGACTGGACTCAAATGAGTCCAGCCAGGTAGTCATCAAGCCTCTTCTTAAAGATCCCCAGGGTAGGAGCCAGCACCACTTCCCTAGGAAGTTGGTTCCAGCTCCAAGCCGCCCTGACTGTGAAGTAGTTCTTGCGGATGTCTAATCTAAATCTACTCTCTAATAACAATGTGTCCATTGTTCCTTGTCATGCCAGGGGGCACTAGGGGAAACAGTGTCTCTCCCTAAAACCTTCTGGTCCCTCCCTTGTGAGTTTATAGACAGTCACCAGGTCCCCCCTCAGCCTTCTCTTGTGAGCCCCATGCACTAATTTGAAAAGTTCTCCCTGAGCTATTTTAAGGCAGCTTGCATTGCTGCTTTGATCCTGCAGTGAGTGTTTACCAGTAGCAGCATCAGTAACACTGCAGACTGCAGCATCGTGCCAAGGTACCCAACCTAGCTTTAAATAAGCTGCTGCAATGTAGCACATTTTGATTCCTCTTAAGAGAGGAGGACAAAACGTGAAAGTTTGTGGAAGTAAGCAGTTGGAGAATGGTTGCTCACCCGGATCAAAAGTATGGTAAACTTCCTTCCTGGTTTGCAGGTGTTGATTGTCTAATGTGAGCTGAGCTCTACCCCTTGCAGATAGTGGAGCCAGGTTTATTAAGAGACTTCGTTAGTGCTATATAACATAAAAAAATCAACTGCCGTTTGGCCATTCCACCCAGAACTATGTAATGTCCCTAGAGAAAAAAATCAAATCTATTTAAAATTAACTATATGCAAATATCTGATCATCATTTTCTAGGTCTGATGCAAAGCCCAATGCAAAGATTTTTCACACTAGAGGTGCAAGCCAATATGTCTAGTCAAAATATTCAGTTCTAAATACGGTAAAAGCTGCATTATCTGGTACCTTACAAACTGGCATGCCAGTTCATAACTGTGGCGCTTCCAGTTTCACCGAGCCCCCACAGCCTGGGGAAAGCAGCCTGTGGGGGGCCCCTCTCCCTGTCCCCCAGCACACTGACGCAGCAGAAGGGGCAGCGATGTGGCAGGAGAGGTGGCGCCACTCCGGACATGGTGAGAGAGGTGGCAGCCCAAACAGGCAAAGATGCCTGTTCTGACCTCTCAGTTAACCGGCATATTTGGTTATCTGGCACTCTCCATGGGTGCCAGATAACAAAGCTTTTGCTGTGTGTAACTTTAGTTAAGGCCTGCCAGATTTCATGCATCGTTTATGATACCCATACATATATCCCATCATCGTTTATGATACCCATACATATACCCATACATCCTTTTTGATGATATTCTCTTGCATCTTGCCACTGATATTACATGTGGTTGAACTGTTCCTTTTTAAAGGTTATTTAGAATGGGAAGTTGAGGAACAACCAGGGTGGATGTGGTTTAAATCAAATGGATTTAAATCACTGGTTAGGAAGCCTCGATTTAATCATTGTTTTCTACAAAAAGTGCATTCTTGTTGTTTGATTAGGGCTGTTGTGCTGTTCCCAGGAATCATCATTCATGTGCGTGATTAACACACCCAGTTAACGTATTAATTTTTTAACACCTTAATTGCACATGTAATTTTGGATCCCACTTCCAGGCTTTGCATGCAGGTGTACAGTCACCGTATGCACATGGCCAGGAATGCAGCCCGGCTGCATGTAGAATAACACCCAGCAGGTAAGTCTGGGGGAGGGGGGGCGGTAGGAGGGGGAAGCAGGTAAAGGCCCCCACAGTGAAGGGAGGGAGTGGGGTATGGGCTAGGGTGAATGCAACCCTGGGGCTGGGGCAGGTCGTGAGACTGAGACACGGGGAGCTCATCCAGGGGCATAAGGGGGACGACTCCATACTACTGCATGCCCCCTGGGGGGCATGTGCTCCCCAGATTTGTGCGCAGGGTGGAGGAAGACTGCCTGCTGTGAGCTGGGGCTCTAACCTGGTGCCTTTGCCTTGGGAGCTGTGTCCTGGCAGCACTAGGCCCCCTGCTCACCCAGTGGCAAGAGGCACAACACGGTGTTGTGCTGCTGCCAGGTCAAAGGCAGCAGGGCGCAGAGCCCTAGTGGGCAGCCCACCTCTGCCCCATGCACAAATATGAGGAGCACATGCATCCTCCAGAGGTGCATGCAGTGGCAGGGAGCCGCCTCCACCCACACCACTGGATGAGTTGCCCATGGATCTGTTCCATGACCCACCATAGCCCCAGGATCCCATTCACTCCTGCCCCACTCCCTCCCTTACTGTGAGGGCCTCAATCTGCCTCCCCCTCCCCTCCCCCTCCCTCTCCACAGACTTACCTGCTGGGCACTGCTCTATATGCCGCCGGGCTGCATTCCTGTAGGGTAACCATATTTCTAGTTTCAAAGAAAGAGGATACCTGTGGGGGGTGGGGGTGGGAATATGCTTGTGGAGGGGGCAGTGCTAGGTCCTGCCCCTGCCCCTCACTTCCAAGCCACAGCCCCACAGCCCTGCTGCTACCCCTCACTCCTGACCCACAATTAGGGTGGCCTTCAAAAGTAAAATAGAAGACATAAAGGCCTCCAGTTTGGTATCAATAGAGGACAGAGTAGCAGGAAATTAGACTGTCCTCTGTGATGGCCACTCTACACGAAGTACCCTGCATTCTGCCAGTGTGTGTGTACGGTCCCCCCTTCCCGGGCTCCAGATCCTTGTGCAAGGCCTCCCCCCAGGCTCCAAACTCCCCCCCCCACACACACACATAGCCCTCCACACCTTTACACATTTCCTCCCCCTGTATACACCCCCACCTCCCAACCATACAAAGTACCTGCATAATTTTGAGTTTTTCTGCACATAATTTTGAGTTTTTAGCTGTGCAATTTAAAATGGTGATTAATTTCAACTAATTTTTTTAATCACACAGCTAATTGTGATCATATTTTTTTAATAATTTGACACCCCTATGTTTGATATAACTTTAATACTTCTTATTCAAAAGTCAGAGATAGATGTAGGTTTCATTTTTAGAAGGCACACACTCTACATTTTAAAGCAGTGATTTATTTTGATATGTTTTGAGATTTAATTTTGCAGCTCCATCAGAGAACTGAATTGTGATTTGGTTATTTTATTTACCAAAGCTAATTGAAGCAGATACTTGCTATTGGGAGGTGAACAATCTCTAATTCACTAGATTAATCATGGATATTTGGGGGATATTTTTGCCAAGCTATATTAAGAGAACAAGAGTAACAGTCACCAAAAATCACAGACATTTAAATTGTTTTATTCAACTAAAACAACAAGCTTGTGTATTTTGGATATTTTTCTTCAACAACAAACGTATAATTATTTTAACAAAAGCAAATGCATTTTTGAATTTTTAACTATTTTACTTATGAATGTGAAATCTTGTTTTTAACACAAATCAAATACATTATTTCAGCCAGGTCAACATGAGCATAGACTGTAAAAGAAAGACAAGCTTTCCTGCTTTTTCAGTTCCCAAACGATTTCTCAATTTAGAATGAATTAGTGCAAAGGAAAAAAAAAAGTCTAAACCTGCAGAAGAAGCTGCAGCTGTTAAAAGCTGGACTATCACTTCAATAGTCTCTGATAGGTGTAGGTGCTTAAGTGACTTCGACCAGTTCACCGGTCTGACTATCTTTAAAACCTCATCAGCAAACATATATTTCTTGAATGGGTTACCCTTATCCCAAAAATTTATTATAGTTGGTATTATGGGGGGATGATTGCTGGATGCCTATGTCACAGCAAACTCTTCCTCTTCAGCAGTTAAGGATTGACCCTGGTACCAAGTATTGAGAATATTGGCAAGAAAATGAGCTGGAGATAGTGCTAGATCCATTTGTCTTTTAGTGTCTGCAATTTAACTCTGTCATTGCGTATTTCTCTTTTCAAGTTCTTCCTTCCAGATTTCAACAGCATCAGAAATAAAACAGTGATTTACCTGCACTTTGTTCAAGGCTACAGAAATAGGCTTCAGGACAGTCAGTGTATGTTCTACATTTCTCTTTGTCCCAATGTTGAGATTTTGGCTGCAATAATTTGATCTGTTTCGTCACGATTTTGTTCACAAATTGTCATCAGATTAGGCCAGTTTTCAGTATATTGTTCAAACCAGTCCACTACTGAAATCTGTGTCTTGTTGGAGAGTTAATTTAGTTCCTCCTGCTTTCTTCAGAGCATCTGCTGCAAAGTGGTTGTTATGGAAGCATTTTGCAATTTCACCAACATTAGCCTTTATTTCTGGAGCACTGAAGTATTTGGCTAAGAGGTGCATCAAATGAGCGTGGCAGCCATATGTTATTAGCTTGGGGCTTTGTTTGCTTAGTTCTAGATTTCTTCTCATCTTTGATACATTTGAGGCATTGTCTGTGACAAAGATGCATACTAGATATTTGAATTATTTTCAGTTTGTTATAGCTTTTACTGTTACTTCTTGTGTGTGTGCACTTCCTGATGTATTAATTCTTTCTTTAAGGTAGACAATCCCTTCTTCTGTTGTCACAGAAGCACATATTATTGGATCATTGTGGACATTGCTTCACCCATCAAGACTCAGGTTAACAATTTTCCTCTCTAGACTTTTTACACACTGTTCAATTTCTTTCTCCGTATGCTTTATCCAGCAATTTGCCTGCTATCTCTGCTCTAGTGGGTGGACTGTATCCTGGTTGTAATGACTGAACCATGTCAATGACGCATGTGTTCTCAACCATATGGAAAGGAGAGCGCACCTGCCGGGCCTCGATTACTCGGTCCCTTGCCACCTTGCCCAGGGGCCCGGTGGTAACCTTCTGCTCCGTCTCTTAAGGGAGTAGGCCTCGATATTCCACTTCAGGCGGTCTTCCCCTCCTTATCCCGCCTGCCACGACGTTGATGGTATTTCAGTGGTGGAGGGGTCTGGTTGCCTGATGCTGGCTACCTCCCCAAGGCCGAAGCGTGATGTTCTTCGTGAGGCTCCACCTCCCCTGCACCTCGCCCTAGACCCCACCTCAGCAGTGTGCTATAGGGGTTGCCGCTGGCTGGCCCTCCGCTTGATGTGGGGTCCCTCTGGGTTCCAGCTAGGCTCACGCCAGGGCCCAGGAAGCCCTGGTTCCTTCTCGGCCAGTCTAACCTTTAGAGGCCTTGGCTCCCTCTAACTCAATAGCCCTGAACAGTAATAATACAGAGAACAATGCCAACAAAACAAGCCACACTAGTAGTGAAAAGAAAATGCTAAATTAACCACAAGGCTGGAGGGATCACCTCCCACAAAAATAAGCTAAGCTCCCTATCGAGGGAATATTCTGCCAATGAATTTTGGTCAGGGTCCTGTATTCCAGACGTAGGGTCTCAGTCCCTCTTCCTTTGAGGATCCCCTCTTAATTCCTATGTCTGTCGTCCTCCACCTGCGTTGATGACACCTTTAGCTTCGGCTCTCCTCGCGCCCCCGGGGTTACATACAGTCAAGACACCTGGGTCTTGTCAGGACCAACGGCAGCATCTTCCCCTGGGCAGAATTCAGATTTCTCCTGTGAGACAGCAGCAACGTTCTCCGGCTCCTCCACCTTCCTGGTGCACTCTGGAGTTCTTCTCCCCACGCTCTCTTGCCGCCTCTCCTCCCCCTCTGCCCACTCACTCTCCCTTCTTATCCTCCTGCGCTGGTTCTCCTCCCCCGCTTCCCCAGCTGTTTCCCCTTTAAACAAACCGCGGCTAATGAGCCGCGCAGGACCCGCCACCGCTTTCTGCTCCGCCGCAATTCCTGCCGCTGCTTCCAGCCCCGCCGCAATTCCTGCCACCGGTAAGTTGTTTTTGTTTATTCTTTCTTCCCCTTTCCTTTTCCCAGGGTCCCCCTTGGACCCTTCAGGGTTCGTGCCTTCGCCGCGCCCCGGGACAGAGAGTTTTTTGTTTCATTAAAAAAACCAGCAATTTTTTTCATGAATTACCTCTTGCTGTAATCTGCTGGTTCTTATCACAGATTTATCTGTGGTTGTTTCTGGATGATGGAGATTTTTTTTTCTTTTTGCTACCAGTGATATACTACGTGACATACGTTTGACTGGAACACTGGCATCCTTAGCAGATAACTCTGAAACTGTAGACCGTGATAATGTTAAAGATGGATAATCAGAATCCTGTATGTTGAGGATGGATTCATAGATTTTAGCGTTGGAAGGAACCACAAAAGATCATCGTGTCTGACTCCCTACCCCTGGCAGGAAAGAGAACCGAGGTCAGGTGACCCCAGCCAGGTGACTATCATGCCTCCTGTTGAAGACCTCCAAGTTAGGTGATAGTACCACCTCTCTTGGCAGCCCATTCCAGATTCTGGCCACCCTTACTGTAAAAAAATTCTTCCTAATGTCTAACCTGAATCTATTCTCCACTAGTTTATACCCATTATTCCTAGTTACTCCTAAGCGTGCTCTGGTAAATAGCACTTTTCCACTTCCCTGTTGTCCCCCCTTGATAAACTTATAGGAGGCTACAAGGTCTCTCCTCAGCCATCTCTTGTGAAGGTTGAAGAGATCCAGATCCCTCAACCTCCCCTCGTAGGGTCTTTCACAGAGGTTACTAATTATGCAAGTGGCCCTCCTCTGAACCCTCTCCAGATTCTCCATGTCCCTCTTGAAGTGCCCAAAACTGGACACAGTACTCCAACTGTGGCTTAACCAATGCCATATAGAGGGGGAGCATCACCTCCCTTGATCTGTTGGTCATGCATCTGCTAATGCAGAGGTGTGCTTGGCCTTGTTGATGGCCTCGTTACACTGCCAGTTCTTGTTAGTCTTGGAGTCAGCTATGACTCCAAGATCCCTCTCAGCTGCTGAGGAGGTCTTCCCCCAACCTACAGGTATGCTGGGGATTCCTCCTCCCTAGGTGGAGTACCTTACATTTATCTTCACTGAATTGCATCCTATTTCGTTCTGCCCATTCATCCAACCTGTTCAGATCAGTCTGTATCTGCTCCCTGCCCTCTGGTGTTAACTTTGCCCTATAACTTGGTATCATCTATGAACTTGGAGAGGGTGCTCTCCACACTCTTGTTCAAATTGCTGATGAAGATATTAAATAACACTGGTCCAAAGACTGAACCCTGCGGGACCCCACTACCCCCCTCCTTCCAGGCCAAGAATGACCCATCCACCACCACTCTCTGGGTGCGGTCCCTAAGCCATTTGACCAGCCACCCGACTGTGGTAGCGTCTACTCCATAGCCTACTAGCTTTCCTATGAGAATAGGATGCGAAACTCTGTCAAAGGCCTTCTTAAAATCCAGGTAGTTGACATCAGCCTCAACTCCTATGTCAAGGCAGTGTGTGACCTGGTTATAAAAGGCTATAAGGTTTGTCAGGTAGGATCTACCTGTGATGAGCCCGTGCTGGTTTCCTTTCAGCATCATTTCCCCTGCTGGGCCTTCACAAATGCACTCTGATTTTTTGCAGTATTTTCCCAAGGATAGAAGTAAGAGTGACTGGCCTAAAGTTACCTGGCTCATCCCTTCTCCCCTTCTTAAAAATGGGCACCACATTGGCCCTTTTCCAGTTCTCAGGGACCTGACCGGAACACCATGACTACTCAAACAGCCGTGCCAGTGACTCAACTATGACGCTGGCCAATTTCTTCAGCACCTGTGGATGGAGGTCATCCAGGCCTGCTGACTTTTACCCATCCAGCCCTTCCAAGTACTCTTTAACTAAGTCAGCACTAACCTTTGGTGGTCTGGTGCCTTTTGGACATCTGTCTGTGTTCAAGGTGGGGGAATTGTCTGACCCTCCTGAACAAGAGAAGTCAATGCAGTCACTACAGTACTGCTCATTTAGTATTACTCATTGCACTCAGTACTACTTAAGAAGTGAAACTGTAAATGGAAGATTTGCCTATTTCAGCCATTATTTTATATCATAACTGCATTAAAATATGATAGCTCCATAAAATAGTAACTATATTTTTGCTCAAATATTTTTATGACATTTCAGGCAGTCCTGATGTCCTCCCAAAAGATATGGACAAGGAAGACAGGCAGTCCTTAAGAAAGAAGTATGGCATAAGGAAGTTTACTAACTTGGAGAGCCTGCATGTTCAGACATGTTCCATTCATCATCTTCAAAGCAGCTTCCTTCTGAGAAGCAGCTCTTCTCATGATGTTTTCAATAGCACAACCGGGCCTTGCATTTCTTTGTTGCACTGCTTGCATTTTGCATGTATACCTGTCTTATCTACAGGTAGAAGAACTTCCTTAAAATATTTGCAAACAGAGTCTCTTATGGCCTGGAAAGCCCATTGCCATGATAACGCTTCCCTTCTACAATATCATTCCCTCACTAAGGCTAAGGAAAGAAGTTGCACATAAACAGGTTTAAGTGATCAGAAACTGGTTTAAACCTGTAACAAAACAGAAGCCAATTTAAAATGGCTGAAACTGGTTTAAGATATACCTGGTTGAATGTAGTATCTGACTTAACTGATTGAGGTCAAACCAGTTTATAAAACTTCTGTCCCAGACCCCATCCTGGTTCAAGTTAAATCACAGTCCCCCAGCATGCCTTGTAGCCCAGGGCTGGGCTCTGCTGTTTGCTTCAAATAGCATGGCTGGTCTTGCCCCTCTGCTCCTTAGCCAGAGCAGTGAGAGCTGGTTCTCTGGCCCCTGCTCGAGCAGGGATGGAGGTGGTAAGTTTTGGAGGGTTTCTCTCTTCCCTTGCCTTTGGCAATGGCTGGCAGGCATGCCCCCTATCTTCTGGCTTGAGTCGCTGAAGGCCTATGGCTGCTTTTCTGGAGTCAAAAGTGATTGTTCATTTGCTTATCGGTTCAATCTCTGCGAAGTTGGGCTTTTTGACTGTCTATACTTAGTGCAGATCTCAAATCAATTGAAAAGCTATATTCAGAAACTTATCCCTCAAGACTTCTGGACTGTTCTGCTCAAAATGTTTCTCTTTTGTTTCTACTGCCCTTCCCTCCTTGCATTTATCTTTAGATGACGACTCCTTGCCCAGATCTACTCTACCCCCAACAGTCCTCAATTCATTTAATTCCTTGAAACTGCACTTTTAGAGAGAGGTAAGGGCTTGACTCTGTTTACACAATTTTGTAGAAAGACAGTAGGGCTGATGGGTAGGTAATCGGGTCTGTTGTCTCTCATCTCCATATACTGCTCTTAACAAGGGTGTTATCTCTGGAATCACAAATCCACAGTTTGAAAACTAAAACTAAGCATTACAGAGATGCCTAATGAGGTCTTCTGTACTGGATCGGACAGTTATTTTGGGGTGAGGGCCACTTACTGAGTTTTGGCAAGCCATTGAGGGCCGCATGACAGGCAGCTAGAGGCAGATAAATATTTATTTTGTAAATTTTTTAGGGGCTCCCTAGGTGGGATAGAATGGCCTGGCGGGCCGCATCCGGCTCATGGGCCACATTTTGGCCACCCCTGTTCTAGACTGAGCACTGAGTCCCATTGGGTAGAGTGGTTTTTTTAATCCTTATTAATCTATAAAGAAGCCTTTGAGAACTCCATAAGATTGGGCCCCTAATATAGTGACCTATTTATAAAACTTTTCTAAAAAGGTTACATGAGTATATTATCTGAAATAGTGTATAATTAGCAGTACTAATCACTGTACCATGATGAGATCTTTGAGCTTTAACATATCTTAAATTAAAACTATCTTTATATGGGTTTATTTTTTAATAAAAGAATCTTGACCAAAAAGTGTAATAATATTAAATAACAAAAATCTTTTTTTTTTTTTTTAATCATTGATTTTTATCCACCTTGAGAACAAGGCAGCACAACAAAATTATCTTTTGCACAGATTCCTGAAGCCCTGTAATTCTGATATGTTTAGGAGTATTGTCAACATTTTATTTTAAAAAGTTCAGTATTTGGTAGTTGTACCACTAAATAGTGTTTTGCTTAAAGGTATAAAGGTTGAGGGGCAGCTCCTTTCAAGCTGAGGAGGGGGTGGGCAGGGAAAAAGTTAGTGGCATTGAATTCATAAAAGCTTGAACAAGAACAGTCCTCAAGCGAGCATGGATTGAACACAGAAATTTGCAACCTCTAGCACACAACAAAGAACAACCAAAAATCTTCACCTAAGCTAAGATACAGCTCAGTAAAACAGAGTGAGAGCACACACAACTTATTCTAACTTAAAATGGAATGGAATAAATCAAAAAGACAAGAGACAGCCTTGCATAAGTCTTACATAATCCTGGGGGCATTGTCCCTTTACACCCAGGTATTCAGAAAGTCCTTCTTGGGAAATCAGCAGGTAGTCTTAAGTGCTGGAGTGGAGATCCAACAGGCCTCATCCCTACTTGGGTTTTTACAGGCACACTTACACCCCTTCTCCCTGCTTGAGTGCCTTGACATTAGTTTGCTTGTCAACTATAGCACCTTTGGCAGGACTCTCATACATTCAGTTTCTTTTGTCTCTTCTTAGGTATTCCAGTCTCCCACCTTTTACAGGTTCTGCTTTATAATGTAAATGTAGTTCTCTGCTTGCTTTGGTCACACCAGCCCAAGCAGTCCCTCTTTTCCCCTAGCTCCATCTGCAGCACTTATATGTGATGATTGTGTCAGGTCTTTGCCAATACCTCCCAGACCCCAGCTGGGGCTTGCTTTAGGGAGTGAGGGGGAACAGTCCCTCTTAGGCTGTAGCACCCTTCCCCTCCCACATGGGCAATTGCTGCCTTCCAAGACGGGGGGGGGAGCACTTGCCCCGCCAACAGCCAGTCAGCAACCGGGGGGGGGGGTCCCCCCATGGCTGATCACACTGACTGTGGGGGGGAGGGCACCAGAAGTGCCATTGGTGTGACCGGAAGTGCCAGCAGCGCTTCTCCTGGCACCTCTACATCCTATCGGTGCTCCTGGCTGTCCCCTGTGCCCGTCGCCTAAGTGGGGAATGCTGGCTATCAGGGGGTGCACCAGTGCTCTCAAGGCATGCACGTGTACCCCCATGTGCCCCCTACACATCACCACTGCCCTCCCACACCTTGTTCCCTGTCCCCGCCCCCTCCACTCTAGTAGGGAAAAGTCTGGCAGGGCCACAAGGCATGCTGCAAAGGGCTGCGAAGCATTCTGGGATGCTGGGGAACTCTGATTTAACTTGAACCAGAAAGGAGTGTAGGACAGAAGTTTCATAAACTGGTTTGACCTAAATCCGTTAAATCAGATTGACTTTTATTAGTAGATGTTTAAGATTGTGAATCCAAACAAGATGACAAAGCCGGTAGGGAAATACAGGTCATCCGAGTGAGGGACTAACAATAGAAGGATGGGGGTGAGGAGGGAAATGCAACTAGGTTACAGGAGATAAAATGTTAGCCAACTAAGCCCAGGGGAGGGGGGAAGGGGAGAGAGGGGGTTCACGACGCTGAGAGAGAAAGGAGATAGATGCACACAAACCCGTTACAATGGTCCGCAATGGTGGAGGAAGTGGTTCCAAGGAAGCATCTTAGTCCGTATAGTGTCTCATTGCGGGGGTCCTCTTTGGGTGGAGCGGGGTTGTCCGTTGCTGAAGAATCCTCTCGAAAGTGAAGGTCCATCTGGTGCGGGGGGGGGGGAGAGGGGGGTTCAGGCAGTCCCCTCTGGGTCCGGTCCAGTGGCAGTTCGTCTGGTGGAGTCGGAGTACTGGCAGTGGCCTGTGATGTGTTCCACGTAGATGTCGCGGGAACGGATGGTGTCAGACGCCATGAGGCAGCGCATCAGCTTTGCATAACGGCAGGAGATGCAGCAGGCATGCAGGATGCTTTCATTGCTGGTGTCCCAGACTCCGATCATTCCCATGATGAGCACGTCGACCGTCGCATTGTAACCATGGCCCCTCAGGATGTTGGCCAGCAGGGCGTACTCTTCCTGCTTGTGAGCCCAGGCGTCGGTGAAGGCTTGGCGCCGGTTCTTGAAGGGTATGGTTATGTCCACAGTCACGACCTTTTTGGCCTCTTCGTTAGTGATGACGATGTCGGGTTGCATCTGGCTCTTGCAGCCCATGACAGTGCAGTTCACAGAGATCTCCCCTGCTGCGGCCTGGATGGCCCTCACGAGGCGGCCCTGGACAGCGTTGTGGTGGAGCTGCCAGGCTCTGGCATGCGGCTTGCGGCTGCACAGCACGTGGGGGAGGGTCTATGCCGCATAGCCGCACCATTGGCACCTCTTGTCCCGGTGGCCGAAGCAGACGGCCCTGTTCAGGGGCAGGCAGTTGAGGCGGGCACAGTGGAGGAAGCACCAGTCCACAAAATGCGTGAAGCTCCCACTGGCCATGAAGTGGTTGCTGGAGTCCCACTTCAACCAGGTTAATCTTAAACTGGTTTCAGCCATTTTGAAATTGGTTTCTGTTCTGTTACAGGTTTAAACCAGTTTTTGACCACCTATTTATGTGTAACTTCTGTTCCTAGCCCAGAAGGTAAATAAAAGAAAGACATAACAAGTAGATTATGAGAGAAGCAAGCTAAGTGCCAAAAACATATTAAAAATGACTACTTTATTAATAATCTTGTAATCTCTTTAGTGTCCTCTGTGTGCTGATGCTTGTGATATGTCTGGCAGAGAACATCATGCTTGGTGAGTTGTAGCTGTGCTTGTCTTTGAAAGATTTTGAGCTGGGTGAAGGCATCAGACATTTAATTATATATAATAGGTTGAGTGGTCTTTTTTTGTCTTCATCTCTAGCAGCAGCTTTCTTTTAATTATTTAAAGGTCTGTTTAAACTCCAGGATACTTCTCTATTCAAACAGATGGAATGCCATCTTTCCTTACCAGTTTATTTACAGTTGGTCTGACAAGGAAAACAGTAAAGGGAAGGGTTTTTTAACAGTTCTATTAAAGATGTTCATTGTAAAGCCCAAATTAATATATTTACCTCTGGGCCTCACAGTTACCATCCACATGAGGAAAACAGGCGAACATGGAGTATTCACATCATTTATGTGGTGTGTAATACCACTTAAAAATTCTTAACAGCACATTTTGATTATAGAAATAAATTATTGGGCAATCCTTCTTCAAACCCATTTTAAGAAGGGAGACCTTTTGTTTTACTATGAATTTTAATGAAACTGAAAATATTATGACAGGTTCTTTAATGTATTGATGAGGCTGTGGTAAAATGCTTGCTGCTTTCTGTGGAATATCTTCCATTACCTTAAAATGTGCAGCAAACTAGTCATAACAACCTTTTCTCTTGGGAACAGTGGTGAATTAAGGCATGGTTTTTACATTGACATTACCAGCTCAGCTTATTCTTGCTGCCAAAAAAATGCAGTAAGAGTTGTAGCAATATTTTGAACCATATTAGTTGCTGTGGTAGTTTGTTATTATAGTGCAGCGCAAACGCACAGGGAATCCTTAATAAAAGGGCATTAAAGTAAATAATGCACATACAGCATTTAGTAGTCAACTGGGGCTGATTTGCATAGACAGAGATGGGTTGACTGCAGATTGATGATATCCATTAGAGCAAGGTTGTATTTGTTTTAGACAACAAATCAGTAATTGTGTGCATGGGCAAATGATTAATAGGTTTTAGCTGGTTCAGACTGTCAAGTATGGATGGTAATTCTCAATTAGATGAATTTTAGTTCTTGATCTTATTGATTTGAATCTGCTTTGGGACTATTGATTGCTACCTGTAGATTTGTACTGTCAAGTTATAGGAGGAAAAAAACCTAGGGGTTTTCAGGGGAAGAAAACAAGGACATTACATTACATGTTCTGTTTTTAACACGTATGAGGTTAATTTTTTGGGGGGGGGGGGAGGCCACTTGCTTTTACAAAAAATGTCACTTCTACACTACTCTGAAGTATTTTGGGAAATTAGTTGAAACTGATGAAAGCTGGGGAAAAATAAGAAAAAAATCTGTCTAAGCACAGAATTTCAAAAGCAGTAATTAAACTATCAAGATTCTTGTTTATTGCCTCTTTGGCCTTCTAATATACAACTTACAAAATGTCAAAATTCCTACAAATCTGAAGGGAAATAGTTATTCATTAGTGATAAAGAAAGAGGGAATCAGATATCTTTAGATAGCTGTAAAGTATGAAGGGCAAGGAGATGGATTGTATTGCCAAAATACAGAAACTTCATATGATATAATTTTATAAAATCTGACTAATTTATCTTATTTTCTAGTCTTCACAAAGTTGAATTTACTGATGTTTTCTCAATCAGTTAGTGAATGTGAGATCTGCTAAATCCATATGATAAATGAGCATTTATTAGAGTTAGTTGGAAGGGAAAAAACTGGGGGAAAAATTCACACTTTTTGTTGTGTTGGTTTTTTTTAACAAAATCTAGCAATTAGTATTTGGTCATCACTAAATATCAGTATATGGAATTAATTTGATCCCACAAGCCTAATATTGGAGGAAATACTAAGAAATGTTTCATAAAATGGACTGGAGCAATTTCAAACAGATGGTTATACCTAAATAAAATATAAACATTATCCAAAAAAAAGAAGGATTTGTGGTCATCTGCAGAATTGCGGCTGATTGGTTTCTGTGAGTTTGTCAAAATTATACGTGTCATTGATTATTAAAGAAGAAAGGTAGAATGTTGAACATGATCCTGCAGGTGGGACCTTAGTGCCTTTCTTATCACCAACATTTCTTCATGATCATTCGGGTCTGGCTGTTCTAGGCCTTGTAGCAGATCTGCAGGGTCTGCCTTATTTTGAGGCAGTTGGTATTCATGTGTGACAACCCAGAATGGCAGTGATCAACCTGTGTTGTTGTTGTTTTTTTTTTTTTTTCATCAAGGCATTGGGTTTTAGGTCCCAGCTTGCTCCCTCTAGGTGGTCTTTATTCTTATACTTGTCTGTCCAATTTAGTGCTTGCCAGTACTGAAGTATTAGTTTAAGTTATCTGCCATTAACCCTCCTTCCCTCCCTAGTTATTTTAGCTTGTGTAAGTAGTTGCACTGCTAAATTAATGTAAGTAGTATAGCCTGATCACAGGAACAGCACAGAAGACTAACGGTGTCTAGCTTAAGAACCAGCAACACACAAGCTTCAGAGCCCTGCCACCCATGGACCAGTTAGTACAAGTTTAAAGCTTTTTGCTCAAGCTATTAGGCTAAGTATAGACATCCACAAAGCCTGAGGCTGAATCAGTTAAACCTTTGCAGGTTAGCCTAAGCTCCATATAGATTGAACTGATAGGGAAGTGAACAGACATTCGCTTTTGATTCCGGAAATGCAGCCACAGGCCTGCGGTGGCTTAGGCCAAAAGCTAGGAGAATGTTAGAGTATGGCTTTCTGCTTGGCTGCAGCAGGCAGCTTGAATCTGGAGGGGATCTGGGACAGAAGTTCAGTAGTCTGGTTTAATATAAATCAGTTAAGTCTGATACTACATGCATCTGGATGCCTTTATCTTAAACTGGTTTCAGCCATTTTGAAAGTGGTTTGTGTGCACTGAACGTGTGTTGTGTTACAGATTTAAACCGGTTTCTGATCACTTATATTGATTTATGTGTAATTCCTTTCCCTAGCCATAAGTTCTCTGTTCCTAGCCACTTTGAGGAGGGGAGTTGGGTTAGATACAACACTTGAATTCTATTATGAGCTGATGCTGCAGTGGAGACAAAGTCATGAGCCATTAAGTTGAACAGAACAAGCTGGGTTAAAGGTAAAAAATAGAAGGCAGCTCTGGTCATTTGAAGGAAGACCTGAAATCTCCTGGGAAAGGAATTTGAGTGGGTGTAGTGAAAGGGGTTGTGTATTCTAGGAAATAGTGAAACCTATAGATATGATGATAATATTCTTTACTTTTAGAATGTCAGCTTTTCATTTTCCCAAATGTCTGGCGTGGGGAGGAAGAGGAGAGAGAGAAAGAGAGGACTGCATTCATTTAATAATTTATCTGAACAATTATTGTCTGAGGTCCAGAAAAGCATTGTCTTATTATATAGCTTCAGAATCTGGTATTGCCCCAGGGAAAGACTACTGTATCATAGTTAGCTTTCAGTGGACCAGTTGTTTGTTTGTTGTCAATATCTTCCACTTTTTTAAAACCATATTTTTATAAAGAAAGTATTTCACTTTTGTAAGCTTCCCAGCTTTTGACCTCAATAATTATAGGATATGCTGAATCATAGTGAACTTGCTGTTCCTTGGCTTTCAACAGGATTATTCTCTCACATTACATCTTGGAATGCAGCCCCCATTGCACACTAAAAATCCTCTATTTGTGCCAGAAGTATAAGTTATAAAGGCAATATTCACATTGTGGAGAGTTTTATTTATATCTAAATTTGATAATTACACTATGGTGGGTGCTTTCCCCTCAGTGTTGTGGAAAAAAACAAGCTAGATTTCAGCAAAGCAGCAACAGCTCTTTCCTGTATAATGTGAATGTAATGTGTGTAAGAGCAGATGGAACGAGGGGGCAATCTACAGAGCTGTGATGACTGTTTATTTGAACTACAGCTCCCAGAAATCCTCAGGGGCTTCAGAGCAAGGGAAAATGAAGAATAAGCTTGAGGCTGGAGTAAGGGTAGGTTTGGCAGAATTTGGGTTTTTTTAGAAACAATTTTGCCTGCTAAAATTTGTGCTTATTTTTAATTAGAGGTGCACCAATACATCAGTCCACATCATATCAGCACCAATAAAAGGAAATTTGACATCGTTGACATCCGGCTTTTTGGCTGATGTGGCCAATTAATGTCGCTGATAAATGCCGTGTGCATGCACAGCTGCAGGATGCAAATGGCCAGCTTGTCCATCTGGAGAACAGTGGCTGGCTGATAAGTCTTGGTGGGCAAAGAGGCTGGGGGGAGGAAAGGGGCAGATTTAGGCCCATGCAGTGAGGCAGGGAGTGGGGCTGGGCGTGGTATCAAGCCATGTATAACTCATCCAGGGGGTACAGCTCCTGCCACTGCACGCACCCCTGGGGGAGCTATGGGGCGGTGTACCTCCTACCCCCAGATCTGTGCACTTGGATATCTGCCTGCAGTGGAAGCCTACCCTCACCCTGTGCATAGATCTGGGGGGCACATGCCCCCGATGGCTCCCTTGGGCTTGCATGCAGCAGTGGGAGTGCCCCCCTTCCCCCATGTCCCCTGGATTCCATTCCACACCCAGCCCCACTCCCTCACTCATTGCAGGGGCCTTGATCTGCCTCCCCACCCCACTCTTCCCTCCCTCCTGCCCCTTCCCCTCCCACCAGCAGACTCACCAACCAGATGCTGCTCTGCAAGCTGCCGGGCTGCATATTGGCAGTCCAATCAGTATTGGCCGACATGGCTCGTTAATAATCAGCCATCGGTATCGGCCCAAAAAGTCTTTATTATGCCCTAACTTCTAAGCATTTCTTTCAATTTTTAGCAATTTTTAGCAATGTTTATCAATTGTTTTTGTCAATTTAAATGTTCAGGATTGTGTGAAATTAGGGGTGTGGGGTAGCAGTTGCATGTTAAAATGTAGAAATAATATCCATAAATGAATAAAGTACATCTGATCACACAGGGGCTGAGCTGGGCTTAGTGGGAGTTTGGCCCTTGCTTTAATCATGCAGAAGCCAGGCTGGACTTACTGGGAGTTTGGCCTCTGCCCTGATCATGCAGGGGCTGAGCTGGGCTCACCAGGAGTTTTGCACCCAATCCCCAACTAAGGCCTGTACAGAGCAAGTGGCTGGCAGCACTGGGTTCCCAGGCTCCTAGCTGCCAACAGCCTCCCTTTCAGCAGAGCCCTACCAGCATGGCGGCAGCTTCCCGAGCCATTACCAGAGAAGCAGTGCCTGGGTGGCGCAGCCAGGGCTCCCTCCATCATGAGTGCAGCAGCTGAGGTCGGGTGGGGAGTGTGCATGCATGGTGCCTCCTGCCCCAAATCTCCTTATGTGTGTGCGTGCATGCGTGCACATGCATGGGGCACCCCCTGCCCCGGATTTCCTTACCTCCATTCCAGGTTGGGTTTTTTATCCCCTTTCTATAAGTTTTGATGGTTTATTGACAGAGATATTTTCCCATCAGTCTGTCAGGTGAAATGGATGTTTATCAACAAAGATAGAGTCCTGCCATGCCTAAGTAAGGGAAGGAGAGCAGCATGCACGTGGAACCTGGGTAGCCCTACACAGAAGAGTGGACAGTTGAAGCCAGAGATCTCACTGGCTTGGTCAGCCAGTATTGTAGAGCTGGACTCGGACTTGGGGGGCAGCTACAGGCTGCTGTTTGAGGACTCTAGGGAGTAAAGTTTTATTTTGGGACATCTCAAGAAGTATAGAAGGAAGAGTCAGGTGTTGATTATATGTTACCAGAGTGTTGATGCATCTTTATCTTTTTTCTGTTCCCTCTCTTTGGCCCACTGACATGTGACCCAAACCCCTGTGATTTTCTGTATAAATGTGGGTACTCCCCCATTTCATGTGCCAGTTTCTGGAGCTGGGGTTGGCACACCTGGAGCCCAAGAAAGATCCTCTTTAGGTTTGGAGAGGGGCAGCCAAGGTGATGTCATGACTACTTTTATAGGAGGCAGAATTAGTTCTCCTGAGCAGCTTTTTACTCTACCTTAAAATTTAAAGAGAAAGGTGTAGAGAGGAGTAGGAAAAGAGCAGTTCAGCATCAAGTAACTAAGGGCACATGTACACACGCGGTGAAGCTGTTCCTACATGCTGTAATTACAGCATGTTGCAGTAGACTCAATTAATCGAGTTTGCTGGAGTGTGGTAATTACCGCGCTCTAGCAGACTCCAGCATCATATATATCAATATCACTGTGCTGGAAAATGATGGTGAAGGCACCTTAACTAAAGCTTGTTTAACAAGCTTTAGTTAATGCACCCCCAGTGCCATTTTTCAGTGCGGGGATGCTGATAGACGTGACCCTCCAAGCGCTTTGAAGACAGCAGTTCTCGGATCCACACTCTTTAAAGTGCCCCCATCGCGCACACTCCCACAGCATGTCTGTAAATGCCCTCAAAGTTGTAGGACAGAAGGCAGGGCAGGGCAGGGCAAGTTGCACCATGAAGGTTGTTGCTGAGGTTGTGTCCGTGATCTAAGAGGTTGTTTTCTGTCTTGAGTTTCATGGTATTTATAAGTCATACCTTCTACCCATTCCTCTACTGGAATATTATGTCTGGGTTGGATGTCTGTAACTCAAGAAAGAAGTTTAAAAATTGGAGAGGGGTCATAGAATGATTTAAATGAATGGAAAACATGTAGCAAGCAAGGGTGAAAATAACTCAGTCTAGCCTCGTAAGAAGTTTAAGGGCTAAGTTGATTCAGAGTTTGTAAGTGCTTACATGGAGAACAGAAATGTGATATTAGAGAGCTCTTTAGCCTTGAAGAGAAAGGCATGACAAGATTCCAAGGCTGGAAGCTGGATAAACTCAGAAATGAAATAAGATGCTTTTGTTTTTTGAGAGAAAGAGAGTAATTAATTGAGAGTGAGATTACTTGACCATTGGAACAACATACTGTGGAACATTCTGCCTCACTGGAAATATTTGAATCAAGTTTCGATATCTCTCTCTCTCTTCTAAGTGCTGTCATTTAAATAGGGATTAATTCATGGAAGTCCTGTAGTCCATGTTATACCGGAAATTACCCAAGTGGCCATGGAGTTCTCTTGTTCCCTTATCTGTCACTTCATCTGTTTGAGGGAAGCATGTGCTAGGAGAATGTCCCAACTCTTCTTCCTTTCCTCCCTTATTTTAGTTTTCTCCTTTCCCGGGGGTTATTGGCAGGAGGAGGTTGTTGGGAAATCATTTCATATTCATGCCTTTCAGAGATTTAATTTTTAGAGCTGTTGTTTTCAGAAACAAACATTTTTCTTTCAAATTGGTCAGAGAATATCCACAATTGTAACATATTTAGAATAATGACAAAATGAAGTATTGATCTATGCATTGGTTTAGATTTGTTTTTGTTAATACTTTGCAAGAACTAAAACTTTTAAACGTAATTGAAACACGTTCTAAACATGTATATATCTAATATTAAAAGGAATTGTCTTCTTTCTGAAGCTTCCCGTCAAGAGAAAATGTCTTACAGGTGGCCAGACACCACCAGAGAATAAGCTTTGCATCTATAGTTTTGAAGTTCAATTTTGATCAGAAAAGTCAGTCTTTAATCAAGACTCATGCATTGTGCTGTAATAAAGGCTTGCTTTCTAAAGAAATTAGCGCTATTTTTTTAAATGTGGGGTATCTACACACATTGGGTGTATGAAAATGTTGTTTGGTGGTTTTTCAGTTTATTAGCATGGTTTATTTTTAAGTTGTGGTTTTTCTTGAATTCAAGTTGACTTCAATATTCAGTTTAGTTTTTAGACCTACCAGTTGGGGAGGCCAGGAGAGTGGAGTCTATGCACTGAGCACAATGAAATTGCAAGAAACGCCATCACCACTGAGCCCTTTTAAAAATTTAAGTGTAGATTAAGTTCACATTATAAATGTATTTCCTAAACTTACCTATGGTGTTGTCAACAGAAAAAAACATCAGGCTTGACAGGTCTATCTTAACTTTGCTGTGTTGATTTTCATGTAGTCCTGAAACCTCTGCCCTTTGACAAGATATCTTCAAACTAAAAAATCCCCTTAGTTATTTAAAATTGCAGAAAACCACAGATTTTTAAAATTCTTCAGGCTTTTCACAAAAGCTTCAGGCTTTCCTTTTACTGTTGATGTTTAGACTTCAGAGGAAACACAAAACCTAAATGTAGTCTGTTTTACCGTGAATAGTGATATACAATCATAATACTCCTTTTTCTTTTCTACTTATGCAGCACTTCTTATCAGAAGATCTCTCTCTTTTACAAACTTTGATTAAATTAACAACATTACTGGGAGACGGCCAAAAATTATAACCACACCATTTCAGAAAATCTAAATCAAACCATCACCAGCCATGAAGCTTTATGTTTCAGTATATTAAAGGTGGTCTTAAAATGTTGATGATCTCATTGTTCCATCCAGCATTAAGTTTCAGATTTCTATGTATTTATTACTGTTGAAATTTAATTACATTAATATAATGTCTGACTCCTAATGAATAATTTGCAAAAATGTGGACTGACATTTTTTTAAGAATGTTATGTGTGCATCTTAATGAACATTTTCTGCTTGGTCATGATCAAAATGGGAATGTATTTACATAATGTTAATCAAGCTCATTTGGAAAAGGGCAGGCCTTAAATTTAATTTTTAGTGTGTACATGTATCTAATATACAAATGTAACAGCTAGCTTAAACTATAGATTGCTGTACAAACTGTTTGTTTCCAAAATGGTAACAGGAGAGCACAAGAAAGTATGCACTTGTGTGACAAGTCTTACAGTTCTTTACCTGGAAGAGGAATATAGGTGCACTGCTAATCTTGAGACTTGCAAGATGTAAGGATTCTTTTCATGGCTTTATTCAGGTGACTGTTATATTTTCTCCACGTGGAACAATGTTTTTGTGTCTTTAAAGATTATCCACTTTTTCCACATTAATAACACAGTACATTATTGATCTATGAGGTAGAATTCAGAAAACTTCAATTTTGTGTCTCTTTCCTATGCCCATTGGAAATAGGAAATGAAAGCATTCAAATTTTAAAGAATCCTGTTAAGTTCAACAACAAAAAATGTCCAAGGCAGGGAGTGTAGCAAACAGAACAATATTTACACTATTTATATACAGTTGACTAAGTTCTTGTTTTTAGAAAAAGTTTAAATTGTATTTTGTTTTTAAAAAAAACAAAACAAACCTGAAGTGCAGCAACATATAATGAAGATGTTCTTTTATCTGGTGCCTTCTGTCATCGTGTTCTATGTTCGTTCCACTGAACAAGGTGTGCCATGATGCAGCTCTTAAAGATGTGCGAATAAATTAACAGTTTAAGAAGTCAAAACTTTTAGCTTTTCAGTATGTTGCCAGAGGAAGGTACTTTTAACTTGGCAGAGACTATTTCAAACTGAAATCAAAATTGAACGGTGTACTGACATTAGTGATAGACCCAAGTATCTAAGCCAGGCGTGGGCAAAATGTGGCCCAACAGGCCATTCTATCCAGCCTACAGGGCCCCTAAAAAATTTAGAGAATTAATATTTATCTGCCCCTGGCTGCCTGTCATGTGGCCCTCGATGGTTTGCCAAAACTCAGTAAGTGGCCCTTCACCTGAAATAATTGCCCACCCCGATCTAAGCCCTGCTTTCCAGGGGAGGTGTAAGCAGCAGTTGCCTTTGCAGGTGTTGCTCACACAGTATAGTTTGAAAGAGAAGCACAGATAGAAGCTTTGTTGGCTCTGTTTTGGTCCAGGCAGAACAGCAGTTGGAGGCATAATCCCTGTCTTGAATAAGACTCAAATTATTCTGAACGTAATTGTTCTTTATTGCCTCTTCCTAACTCAGACAGTTATGCCATCTGTGACATGCCCTGATCCCAGACACAGCCTGGGTGCCTTTGTGACGCATGCTTCTGGGTTGTTTTCATGACTTTGGGGGGTGTTCTTCTGCCCCAAACTCCCTCTCTGCTGTCTGCTGCTTGACCACTGAGAACAAGCTGAGATGTGTCGGAGGCCAGCTCCTTGGCTTGTCTCACTCGGGCTTGGCCAGCCCATAGCGGAGGGGATTTGGCCAGCTAGGAGGATCACCCCCATGTCTGATTGTGCACTTAGGAAAAAAATGGATCCCCCTTTCCCTAGAAGGGGCCAGCCTGTACGGTCACATGCTGTGGAGTCACAGTTACAATATTTACTTGAACATAAGATGATGTATTGGAGGGTTGTCTTGAATCCCAGCCTCCTCCCCTGCTGCTACATCCAGGAAAACCAGTGGTGAGAGGAGTCAAGTGGCCCCCTTTCCCTCTGCCCAACCCATTCCTTCCCCTTGCAATCTTCTTTCCCCCCTCCCTCATTCCCAGCCACCTGCACCTCCTCAGCCTCAACTCCCCACAGCCTCTGCCCCCCATTCGCCCCCACAACTCTCCAGTCTCTGCCTTTTCCCCAACCTCTCCCCGGTTTCTACATCTATTCCCTCCACCCCCTGTGGTCAGACGCTGCCCACACTGCTCTGTCCCTGGGAACACCACGTGGAAGCTCAGCCCTTGTCTGGCTACACAGCGTTGTCAATGATGCTGATGCAACAGTGTTGGCATTGCTTATTGGCTAGGCAGGGGAAGGAATTTCCATGTTTTCTGAGCCCAGGAGAGACCCAAGCCCACTATGCCTGACAGTAAGGGGGCAGGAAGAGGATGGGAGGGGAGCAGGAGGCTGCTGTGGGTTTGACTCTGGCCCTGACTCAGGTTCAAGGCCAGAGTCAGAGCCACAGCAGCCTCCTGCTCCCCCCATCCACTTCATGTGCGGATATAAGATGAGGAACCCTCCTCCTATCCCCATGCTTATGGGGGGAAAGGAGGGTGCATCTAGTCTTATAATTCACGTAAATATAGTAATATTGAAAATACAAGAGCAAAAAGGATTTATAATAAGCATATGAAACTGGTAACCATATGTTCAGATAGAGCAGAAATATGAGAATAAACAAAAGGATATATGAGACAATAACTTGTTCATACCCTGCATCTTAAATCCAAGAATCCAGTCTTTACCTAGTTTACCATCTGGAGGACCCCAGCGTTCCTTGATATCCAGGAAAAACAGAAGCAGACTTTAAGTACAGTTTCCTATCTGCCTGTTCACATATGTCACCTTACTGGATTCTTACTGGAGACTGGCCAGGAGACTCATGGGCAGGGTGCACTTGGCTGACTGGATGGGATGTGCTTTTGAAAGCTCCTGATGCTGCACTGCATACATTAGTATAAACAGCAAAATGTGTGCCAGGGATGAGAAAATGGCGGGAGCGCACTTTTGAACTAAAATGCATCAAAGGTGTTTTAGTTCAAAAGCGCGCTGCCACCATTTTCCCAGCACTAACTTGCATTTCACCATTTATACAAATGTATGCAAAGTGGCACCGGGTATGTCAGCTTATGAGCAGAGAAGGCTCGATTAATCGAGTCTGCTCCAGTGCACTGGATCTCTGGCGTGTCACAGCATGAAAAGGTGTGTATAAATTTCCAAGAATAATAAGGCTGAGTTCTGCTTGATAACACCTTTACATGGAGACTACATGTGCCATATCAGTAAAACAAACTTGGGAAATGGTGCAAGACACTCCACAACAATTTAGGTGTGTGATGCCTGCTTCCTGGTTTAATCAAAGAGAGTGATAGCAAGTGAGTGCACCCTGTTATCACAGCCCCAAGGAAGCTGGCCTTCCCAGAATTTTGGGGGGAGCAGGAGAATTTCCAGGTGAGGCTGAGAAGTATCTGTTGTTTTAATGCAATTGAATGGAGGTCTCTTGCCCTGAAATTAGAAATCAAAACTTGTAAAACAGATCTGAGAAGTGAAATACAGGGAAAAGAGAAGATATGGTGGACTGGAGTGGGGGGCAGGGGCAAGTTGGTGATCAATTAAAATAATGTAGGGGCAGGTAAATGAAGAGAGAAGGAAGGTCTTTGGCAGTAGTTCTCAACCTTTTTTGTACCAAGACCCATTTGTAAACATTTAATAATCAGTCCCAACCCAGTGCCCTTCACTCCTGACCCACTGCCCCGTGGTTCCAGGCCCTAGCCCTGCAGTGTGTGGGGCAGAGGGACTGTGTGGAGGATGGGGAGCCCCAAGCAGCCCCTCACAGGCTGCAAGGGAAAACCATGGTTTCCCACAGTTTTCTCCTTTAGAGAAGATTCCATTTTTAAAGTGTATTGATCCATTTTTAAAGTTTGTTCACAATACTTTCATATATTCGATCATCTTTTGGGTTGCGACCCACAGATTGAGAAACGCTGGTCTAGGGAGCCTATTAAAACTGAGAAATTAGTGTATGTAACATAACACTGGAAGGAAAGAAGAAAAAAAATGGGGACTAGAAGGTAGTTTGTATAATGAAATAGGATATTGGACAAGGACTTGAAACCTGGCTTCAGTTCCTACTTAATGCTACTGATGTTCCTTGTTAACTTTGGCTAGGAAACATTAATCTCCACCGGTCACAGTTACCTATTGTAAAACGGATAACGACTTCAAAGCCAGAACTCAAATGTCTCCTTTTCTATGTCTCCTTTGAATACTGTATAGATCTTAACACAGGTATAATAGGCACTTAGTACACCAGTCCACCTTTCCCTGGTCATACTTTTTATGAAAATGATAAGGAGACAGTGCATTTGGCTAACTTGCACATGCTGCATTAGCAGGCATAACTTTCTCAAATGTTCACACAGGCTTCTCTTAATTTCTTAATAAATGGTTTTGATTTTTCTTCTCTTTGGGAAACCCTCATAGAAGACCTTTGACACAGAACACTTGGTTAAGTAAAAACTGCAGAAGTAGCAAACATCCCTCAAAGTTCTGTATATGGCTAGTGAATCATATGACTACCCATAGTGGCCAGGGACAGAAGTTGCACATAAACCAGTTGAAGTGATCAGAAACTGCTTTAAATGTGTAACAGAACAGAAGCCAGTTTCAAAATGGCTGAAACTGGTTTAAGATAATCCTGGTTGAATATAGTATCAGACTTAACTGATTTGGGTCAAAACAGTTTATGAAACTTCTGCCCCAAATCCCGTCCTGGTTCAAGTTAAATCAGAGTCCCCCAGCATGCTTTGCAGCCCTGGGCTGGGCTATGCTGTCTGCTCCAGAGAGCAAGGCTGGCCCTCCCTTCTGCTGGCACACTGCCCCCCCCCCCCCCCGGCAAACCCCAGCTGGTGTCTGGGACTAGGGAAGGGGGGTTAAACTCCCCTTCCCCAGAATACAGAGCTGTCCTAAGCTGCTAAACTTACTGCTGGCTGCAACTGTGGACTACAAATCTCAGAGGCACCTAGAAGCAGGAAGAGGAAGTGATGAGCAACCTTGAGAGTCCTGCTACTGTAATTTTGGACTGCAAATCCCAAAGATCTTGAGGGCAGCAGGATGAGGAAGCAACCACATAGCCCAAGCTGGCTACATGCCAGAGAGCCATGCTCTAGCACCCATCCCCCCACAGCTTCTGGCCTGAGCCACTGCAGGTACCTGCATTTTCTGAAACAGAAGTAAATATTCGTTCATTTCTGTTTCAATTTAATCTCTGCAGTTTAGACTAACCTGCAAAGACCAAATCAATTCAGGCTTTTTGACTATCCATACTTAGCTAATCAGTGAGGTATGGTAGGTTTGGACCTTCTTTGAGCGAAGGCATAGTGCCTTGGGACATATGTACACACAAATACACAGGAAGATCACAAATGCTTCTCGGCACAACCCACTGGGATGTCCCCCAGAGCTAGATACCATTAGCAAAATATGTTAACATTTTTTTTTACTCCTCAGAACCATTATCTAGTAAAAGGCAATGATGATGGAGGTATAGGTAGAGATATCGGGTGATAGGGGCCGCGTAGCGGCAGCAGTTTAGTCATTAAGGAAACGTTTCGCTCAGGTGAATGTCAAAAGCATAAAAGGAGTGTATGAGCATAGACTGGCGTAGAGGCATCCTGCCAGTGCTAACAGTTAGATATTTGAAGTGAAAGGGACAGGGGAAAGGAGAATGGAAGGAAGGGAGAACACAGAAAGGACTTTAGTGCTTTTAATTTATTGTTAGATTATTTTCTAATGCTTGGGTCTGAGTGAACTGATTAACTTTGTATTGACCTCTGTTGGCTTCTCATAGAATGTCAGAAAAACCACATTAATATATACAACTGTACTCACGTAGAAGACTTGCTAAAAGTAAAGCAACCCACTTCAAAGGAGCAAAATCTTTCTGGATGCTCCACAAATCGTTGTTAGCAGCCCTGAATTTTCAGGGTCTGCAATTATATATTATTCTAATTACAGTCTGGATCAGGATGTTTCTCAATATCATTGTGGGCCCAGGTTTTCACATTTTGGGGTTGTGTCCCATTCAGGGAGCCCTTGGTGAGAGCAGTGTACAACTCTGAGATTTAGGGCTGGCCCAGAACATCCAGGATGGTTGATGCCTTTAATTACAAGTATAAAAGCATTTTTATTTAAAATGTTATCAGCGCTGTAAACAAGGTTGCTGAATATTTAATGGAAAGCTTGACAGTCTTACAGCTATGTTATGTATGATATGTTAGAGTATCATCTCGTCAGTACCATGATTATGTATAAAAGGGAGACCGTTTTGGAGGTATTAGGAATAGGCATGTACAAAAGTCCTTTATTCCTTTAAGTGAAAGAGAATGTCAGGGGTCACTAATGTACATCTTTTAAATTCATTAGCAGAGGAGTCTTATTTTAATTTCAAATACAATGCTGAAGTGAGCACGTCATTGGTACTTCTCAAATAATGAATAATAGCTCTATTTCCAATATAATGACTACGAACTCTGTTTTGGAGAGGGGGATGCATTAGAAGGCTGGTTGTGTTTGATTCATTCATTCAGATACGTATCAATAGCTCTTCAGTTTGGTTTCATAACTGGAAAAGATTCCTCTGTGTAAGAGACATTCTGATTTTTTGGTATCATTAGTTATTCCATTGGGTCTGTGCAGTTCAAGGATGAACACATTGATCACTTAGCATAACAAGTTTATTTGCATAAATGTGCTATATCTGTACTGCATAATTACACACCAGCAATGCCAACTGAGCATTACATGCCTACAACCTGAAAAATTCCTTTCATTTTAATTTTTTGTGGTTTTTATTTTTCAGTGTCAAAAGTTCACTCTGTTTTATTCTCCTCAAAATGACTGAGTGGGGAAATAATAAGGGGCCTTAGGTATATTTAGTTTGCATGTTAGCTCTGAACATGCTTAGTGTATCACTATGTTGTGCTGCATAAAAATGCAGGGGGGTTGGCATTCTTTTTAATTGAATTTTTTGTGAAATGCACAGATAGCAAGCTGCATATGGCTAATTTGCATTGGGAGACAAGTCTACAACAGTATAGTATAACCAACTGCACAGCTGAAAACAAACAAGTAGAAGTGTAAAGTTTTGTTTCACAATATAGTGCTTATCTCTGTTCATGAAGTGTCCATGAGAGAGCTTTAAAAAAGATGTCCTATTTGATGTCTGTTGACCACCCACATGCAGCCTGTGAGCTTCAGGTGCTACAGGAAGCCCTCATTTTAATTTTTTCAAGCAAAAAGTAAATAACAGTTGAAACTTCCTAGAATTAAAACTTGTGGTGGAAGCATGAATTGGATGCAGAGAAGAATTTTCATGTTATCTAGGGCCTTAGTTAAGTACAGCTGCTCTGCTAATCAGTAAAAATGCTGGTACCTGGGTATATTTTTCTGGCCTGTTTTGGCTCCACATAGCTTTACTGCGGGTATCCTTATCTTAAACTACAGACAAGTTTGGCAGATTTCTCAGATAGGAGGATGCAAAAACTCTCTCTGCATGATGATGTTAATGCTTTCGCAAGTTTGGGCTGTTTGTTTGTTTTGTTTAAATGTGAAGAGGAAACTGTTCATGTAATAACAGCTTGAAAGCAAGCAGGGTGAGGATTTGGGGGAAGCAGCATTCAGGAGCTTGAAGGGAGAATTTGAAAAAAGTTCAACGACAGGGAAGAGATGGAGGAGAAAAGTTTGTGGAGGCTGAAGTAGATCGTGAGGGGAGGGAGGTGCAGGATTGCGTTGAGATGCCCACATAGACATTAGGGCTGGAAGGGACCTCAGAAGATTGAGTCCAGCCCCTAGCCCTAGGGGCAGGAAGTCAGCTGGGGTTATAGGATCCCAGCAAGATAAGCATCCAAATTCCTCTTGAAGGTGTTCAGTGTACATGCTTGAACCACCTCCGCTGGCAGACTATTCCAGCCCTTGGGGGCTCGGATAATAAAGAAATTCTTCCTTATGTCCAGCCTGAAACGGTCTTGCAGTAGTTTATAACCATTCGACCTCATCATCCCTTGGGGCACTCTGATGAACAAACATTTCCCCAGATACTGGTGGTCACCCCTGATAAACTTATAGGTGGCCACCAGATCACCCCTGAGCCTGTGCTTTTCCAGGCTGAGGAATCCCATGGCTCTCAGCCTCTCATCATAAGGTCTGTTTTTCTGACCTCTGATCATGCACGTGGCTTTTCTCTGCACTCTCTCAAGCTTCTCCACATCCTTTTTGAATTGTGGGTCCCAAAACTGGATGCAGCTGTGCAGCTCCAGCTGTGGCCCCACCAAGGCTGAGTACAAGGGGAAAATGACGTCCTGAGATTTGCTTCAGAAGCATCTATGGATGCAAGCCAGCATTTTGCTCGCTTTACTAGCCGCAGCATTGCATTGAAAGTTCATGTTCATCTTGTGGTCAATGATGACCCCCAAGTCTCTTTCATCAGTAGTGCTAGCCAGCATAGCGCTGCCGAGCCTATAAGTGTGCTGCAGGTTTTTCCTCCCAAGGTGGAGAACCTTGCATTTTTCAGTGTTAAACACCATCAGGTTCTCATCTGCCCATTTGCTGAGCCTGTCCAGATCAGTCTGAATCGCTCTCCTGTCTTCAGGTATGCATGCTTTGCCCCAAAGCTTGGTGTTATCAGCGAACTTGGCCAGTCCGCTTCTGACTCCAATGTCCACATCATTAATAAAGCTGTTGAACAATATGGATCCAAGGACAGAGCCTTGGGGGACCTCGCTAGTCACAGGACACCATGACGATTGACTTCCGTCAGTTACCACTCTCTCGGTCTGACCACAGAGCCAATTCCCCAGCCAGCTGATTGTGGTGGACCCAAGGCCATAGTTGGCCAATTTCGCCAAGAGGTGATCATGGAATACCAGATTGAAGGCTTTTTTGAAATCAGGGTATAAGACATCAATCTCTTCTCCCTTATCCAGGTGATAGGTCACCTGGTCATAAAAGGAAATGAGGTTGGTCAAGCAAGACCGACCCGCAACAAACCTGTGCTGGCTATCCCTCAGGATGTTGGCGTCGGCCAGTCCATTAAGAATGGCCTCTTTAATAAACTTTTCTAAGACCTTCCCCGGGATAGAAGTCAGGTTGATGGGCCTATAGTTTGCCAGCTCCACTTTCCTCCCTTTCTTGAAGATGGGCACCACGCTGGCCTTCTTCCAGTCTTCAGGCACTTCACCAGAGCGCCAGGAGTTCTCAAAGATCCATGGCACAGGCTGGGCTATGATGCTTGCCAGCTCCTTGAGTACCCTGGGGTGTAGATTGTATCTAGAAGGTATCCAGCCTCTCAAGGTGTTCCTTCACAAGGTCAGAATTGATGGAAGGCAGGGGATCTCCCTCACCCGGACCTCCCTGTCCCGTAGTGGGCATGGGTGTCCCATGGGACTGATGAAAGACTGATGCAAAGTACCCATTTAAAAGGTTGGCTTTTTCCTGGGCGTCAGTTGTCCCATCTGGTTTAGCAGGGGTCCATGTGAAAGTGGAGGTAAGTAGGGCCCTGGGAGTTGCAGTGCTGCAGCCCTTCCTTTTCACAGAAATTCTGGTGCCACTAGAGGGGGTCTGTTGTTGTGAAGTTACAAAACTGGTTTGGAGAATTGCAGGTTGGTATGTTAATTGGAATTCGTGTGTTCAGAATAAAGCACTGAGAAAAGGAGGAAAGATCTAACTCATAAGATACTGTATCTTTCCAGGGGTATAGGTTGGAGTCATGTTGGTCTAAGGATATAGGCAGACAAGGTTCTTTGGGTAAAACCGGTATCTTTTATTAGACCAACTCACATAGTTGGAAAAACAATCTTTCTATTTCAGAGAGTCCCATACTTTTTGCATACCCCATTTCAGATTTACTAGCTGACTGTGTACTCCTACCAGCATATTTTAACTCATTAAAATGCCTATTATTTTTATAATTAAAATTAAATCCACCATTACACAATTTCTCCCATGTATCCCCCAGAGAGACCTTCCATACCCCCAAGGGTACACATACCAAAATTTGGGACGTTCTGCTCTATTTCATTTGATGGCAGGATTATTGAACCCAAGGCAAGTAAACACAAATGGCAAGATTCTCAGATGCTGCAGCGGGGGCAAATGCGAAGCTCCCATGAATTTAGCTTCTAGATGGGGGGAAGTGGAAGATGAATTGCTTCCTTTTTAATTTAGGGATTTGCAAGCTTGGATGGAATTCCCAGCAGCTGCTTGTCTTGCCAGCACAAATACCAGGATAGTGCAAGTAGAGGACACATCAGTTCTATTTCCTTTTTTGTATATTGCCCTAGCCCTTGTGCTTATTCTTCGGAGAGAACAGTACTTGTATATGCTTATGCTCTTTTTTTTTCCTAGTCTTTACTAGTGTTTAAGCAAAAGGTTATCTGATTGCTTTTTACAGCAACAGGTGCATTTATAATGAAGAAAACTGGTAGCAGCGATGGGGGGGAGTTGTGGTTAACAATTTCAGACAGCATACTAGCCTTCTGAGTCTATTTGGTATTATGTATGAGCTGCAAAATGCTAAAACAAAATCCCATAAGACCTAATGTTATGTGAGGTCCCCAAATTGAAAAGGATAGTCCTTGTGTATACAGAAAGCTATATAGCAATCTTTCTGTTCTCCCCAAATTCCCTACGCTTTTCAAGTGAGCATTTGTCCTTATTCTTTGACAAAATAGCTACAGAAAAAAGACTGGGGCAAGTGATTGCATAATGCTGATGGTCAAGAGATGGGATTTTCAGGCCTCTGAGTTAATTCACATGTATTAAAGCTTCCTAAAAGCTTTGAAAACTTCCAGAGCTACTGTTTTTGATGGATTTAGTAATGTCTCAGTAACTCCAGTGCACCCATTCAGACCTTGAAGGACTTCCCTGCTTTCATGTGGTAGCAATGCAGCTGGTTATTCGTTAGAGTATTACAGTGGCCTCTAGGGTTGTTTCCCATTTTTATTTTTTCATTCACTGTGTATTTTCTAATTCAAAGGATAGACAGGCAACTTCTATTTCAGGCTTTTTTTGTTTGGTTTGTTTTACTTTTCTTTCATATTCCAATCCTAAAGTTTGGTCTAGTAGTAAGTTCCTATGAAGTCCAGAATTCATATTCTCTCTGGGAGTGGTAACGAAATTATTTTGCACAAATAAACTGAAATCAATGTTCTAATTTTAGATGATTTGTCTCATTAACTGGATGCAGAGGTACATAGTAGAATGAGTTTTTGCATGCAAAGTTCTAGAGGTTCCTTGGTGACAAGATTACTAGGGAAAACCTGATAGTCAACAGCACTGTGAGGTCAGATTTTTTAAGCATATAAACTATTCTTGGTCTTCATCAATATCATCTAGCACTTTTATTTTACTTTATTAAATGCTGAATGTATATAGCTTAGGTTATGAACAAATAAACCTTTATGTAGGTAGCACTTCTTGGTCTCTGTGAGGTTCAACAATTCTGTTTATGAAAGGTGTTACATGGATTAATATTTTGGGAGGGGTTTGCCCATGGTTATTTAAATTTAGAAGTGTATGGCATATTTTAGCTCCCTGAATTCACAGGGTTGGCAAGCTGAGGTAATGAAGATCTGAAGTACTTTAAGATCATTCTGTAGCAAATAGTTTAAATGAAAAGTATTGTTGTTTTTAATTTAGAATAATTAAAGCACTGTGATGATAAACTTTTTGCAGTTCACTAGAAAGACATAGTAATGAGTTGTTTCTTATTATGAATGAAGAGGTAAAAAATAGGTTTGACTACCTAAAGGTGCCATGCAGCAGACATGAGGTCAGGAGTGCTGAGCCTGGGCATGAGGTCTGTCTGGCTCCATCGTGTGAAGTTCATATGTGGTCCACCCAAGCTACATGTCTCTGGGGAGAGTCGTGCACGATGGAGCCGGCATCCCAGTTCCACTCGCTGCTACGTGCGTGCAGTCCATGGGGAACAGCAGCAGGACTCAGTGGTGGAGCAGCAAGACCTGCCCAGCCTCACCCCAGCCCCCTGTACCCCCAGCCCCCAACTGGAAAACTATGGTTTCTGGCCTGGCCACGCTTTAGCTGTTCCCCAGTCCTCCCTCATATAGAAACTCATATAAAATTGGATGGGGTGGGGGGGACCTGCCACAATGGGCCCACACCGTGGAGCCAGGACTGGGCTGGGTTGGTACCATGCCATACTTTATGGTCCCCACCATGCAGCCGGGAACCATGTGGTGTTGGCTGGGGTGGGGTGAGGTGGAGCCAGAGCAGCAGGCAGGCAAGGAGAGCAGTGGCACTGGGTGGAAGACAGTGGCAACAATGGGTGAGCAGGCATACAGGAGGGCAAGTAGGGAAGCAGCAGGGGAGGGGCACCAGTGGCAGTGGGGAAGGTGGCAGGTGAGATTATGGAACTTGTGCTGGTGCTGCAAGGCCGGTGGGGACCCAGGGTGGGGCAGCAGGAACATGGAGCCTGGGCAAGGGGCCTGTCTGGCTCCATCGCATGAAGTTTGCATGTAGTCCGCCCAAGCCACGTGCCTCTGGGGAGAACCATGTGTGATGAAGCTGGCAACCTGTCCTGCTCACTACTATGCGCAGGCCATGGGGAACAGCAGGGAGCTCCGTGCTGTGGAGCTGGACCAATGGCCTGCTTTCCTCATGACCTGCACCAACGGCTTCATTGCACAGTGGTACTTGCCGTGCACACTGCCACCACATGTGGCCGAGGTCTAGGATTGGAGCATGGGGAGTTGCTGGCTATGGGGTCGGGTGGGGCTGCCCTCGCTTGCTGCCACCACGTGCAGCTCCAGGGACCGGCACACTCCAGGGACTCTGAGGACCCCCCCCATACACATACACATGCACCCACCCTCTCCCACCCCCCACCATACACCGAAACACACCCAACCCCTTCTATAGCCCCCACCCACCACCATTCCCTCAAGCACCCACACACACTCGCACCCTATAAATTATAGTAGGTTTTTTGGTTCTTTTAGTATATGATTTGGTGTTTTTTTCTAGTTTCAAGATGGCAGCACCCTCCATCACAAAAGGAGTACTTCCGGGGCAAAGGGAGGGACTTCTGGTGGCAAAGATCTGGGGTTAGACATGGGAATTTGGTCCCAAGATGGCAACTGGTAGCAGGGCACCTGTCAAGGGGCAGGGCTACCCTTGCGGCCCTCGACAGCTCACCAAAACTCGTTAAGTGGTGCTCCAGCCAAAATATTTGCCTGCCCCTGCATCAGGTCAGAGTAGATCTGCAAGAGCAGTGTGGGAAGAAATAACATTGGCAGGGGGTTATTCTGGCCTCATAGTTAATTTTATAATTTTCAATAAAATGCAAGAATTTCAAATTAAAAATCATCCTCTACAGCATATTTTACCAATGTGTGTGGCCCTTAATGCCTACATTTTGAATAGAATTTTCATGTTTAAAAAATACTGAAGTATTTCCAAATATTTTTAAAAGCCTGTTAATGGTTAAGGCAGCTTTTATTTATTTTTATTTCAGTGAATTGTAATTACTCAGAGCCATGGGTGACTTCATAACAAATAACTCAATTCAAAACAATTAACTGAATATTATATGATAAGTTTTTGAGAGGTGGTTAGTTCCTATTGTTTTAAACTCAGTGATTTTAATGTAGCTTTCTTGTCTTGATATCTTTTATCATACTTGAAAATGTTTAAGAGATGATTAAAAAAGCCCAGAAATAGTCATAATTCCCAATGAATTTAGCCTAGAAGTCTGCTTCAAAAATAGCTATGTTGACTGTAAGAGTTTTACACTTGCTCTTAAATTGTAGACAGTCTAAGTTGAAGTGTCAATTGTTTGTTAATAGCTTCTGTACTATAGTGCAATAAGAAACTGTTGACTTCCTGTTGTTTCCATTGGGAGTTTTTAGAAGGAACAAAGTCAAGTGAACTTAATAATTTAAAGAAGATAGGACATTAGTTATCTAGTACCCTTCTTCTAAGTCATGATTCAGTAATGTGATCCAGCAGGAGGGAATTCTGAACCTGTATATGAACCCTATAGACTATGTCTGTGTACTTACTAACTGTGATGGTTTTGCAGCTTGGATTTGATTGAAGGACTGGAACACAAGAAGACTCTTAACCCTTAATTGCAAGCAATTTGTTTTTTCATTTAAAACCATACTTGTGTCAGGTAGCAGCTTGTTTTTAGCTCAGTAACATGTACTCAGGCATCTCTAATGTATTGCTTTCTGCTAGCATTATTTGAGTATTTTGATTTTGGTTAATTTAAAATGTTGAGAATGTCCCCTCTTTGTGTGCAAAAGTATGTGTGCAAAAGTATGTGACAGGAAATCTGTAGCTAAATATCATTTTATGATTTCCATCTGTTCATGTATAATAATGTTTTACAGTGCGGTCCAGATTGCAGACTGATAGAAATGCCCAATTATGAGAGAGAGACTTTTAAGTGATCATTGTACATACTAATTATTTTTTTAATGAGGACTTCATTTAATTTCTAAGCAGAGTGAGTGACTAATCCATTTCAGGGACAACTTTCAAACGGCAAAAAATCCAGTCTCTACTAATTAACTAAAATAGTGCTTTATTTCTCTTGTTTCAGCATTAAAGATACAGTGCAGCCTCCTAGTTATAAAAAAATTAAAGCTAAAACTAATATTGTTGTTGTTAGTTCAGAAGCAAGTGGAAATAGAAACATACAACCACTGATATCTCTTCTCAAGATCCACTTACCTTGTAGGCATCATAAGAGATTACCCAAGTAATGATGACTAGGTTAAAGACTACCCAGGGGAAGATTTTTAGTTAGGTGTTGCCAACTCATGACTATATTGTAAGTCTCACAATATTCGCTGGTGATATTTTAAGTGAAAGCTTTTGGGGCCACGTGATTTTTTTTTTGGTGTGTATGTAAATTTCAGGGTCCATGCACGGAAGCTAAACAATGGGAGCAGAGGCTTAGTGAGCATTTAGTTGGGCTGGCCAGAGGCAGGGCTAGGAAGGAGGTGTACCAACCACCATTTGAAGAGGTGTGCTGTGAGGGGAAGGGAAGTCTTACCTGCCCCAAGTATCTGCACAGCAGATTTGGTAGCTACTGTGGCTGCGACTATGGTTGCTCCTGCTGCTACAGTATCAGCTCAGGTAGCAGCATCCCCATGGTGCAGACTGCCTGGGAGCCATCTCTGGTGCCCTGTTTGTCCCCCCTTCTTCCCTCAGATGGTGGGTGTGGTTATTGTGGGAATGGTGGAGATGTGTTTGCATTTCTTGTCTTGGCATGGTCTGGATCCATTCGGTGTGGTTTGGGTCATTGGGAGTTTGCTTCTGGTTCACTGTTTGTTTAAAGGCTAGGATGGGTGGTTCTGGAAAGATCTCTTTAAGAATTGGGTCATCTTCTAGTATGGGCTGCAATTGTTTGCGGATTGTCCATGTAGGTTCTGGGGGAGGGTGGTATGTCATAACTAATGGCGTGCGATTCATAGGGATTTTCTTTTTGTATTGCAGTAAATCTTTGCATGGTACCTAGGTGGCTCTTTCAAAATACAGTCTATCTCTGTGGAGGAGTGTGCTTGTTGGGTGAAAGCCCTTTTGAGATTTGTGAGGTGATGTATTCTTGGTGCTATTTAGGTGGTATCGGAGTGCTTGGCTGTAAATTACAGCTTTTTTGATGTGTTTAAGGTGATTTCTGGTTCTGTGTAGATATGTATGTTGGTCCGTGGGTTTCTTGTATATGGTGGTTTGTATTTTACCATTCTGGATATTGATCATGGTGTCCAAAAAGGAAATGCTGGTGTTAGAGTATATAGTACCTATTGATTTATACAGCCACACGATCACCTGGCCATATCTTGTCTTTCCTCCTTGCCATGTGCTTCTGTTAAATGTCATTGTTGCATCTTTAATTAGATTACTGTATAATATCTCTGAGACAGAGACAGGATCCTCCTGTGTATTTATGCAGTACCTACCACAGCTAGCCCCTGATCCTTTTGGGGGGCTTTTGACATTGCCAGGGTTTTACCACTAATATAAGCTTTGTCCCACTGTCCTACAAAAGTGTTCAGTTAGCCTGAACACTTCCATATTTTATTTGCATATGCAAATTTTAATGGGCACGGTCTACCTATATTTTTGCATTAATTTAAAGAGATTAAATAAAGTGCCTTTTTGATAACGTATCTTTGTTTATTTAATCTTAAGTTACTTCTCTTTGCATACTGTTTGTTCAGAGCCCAACACTGAACATATTCTCGATAGTAAATCTGACAAAAGACAGATTTATAATTGTTAAGATTAACACACGATGGCTAAACAAAAGTTCTTGTAGTATCTGCAAGGTGTTTTTCTATACAGCTTTGGTACTTTAAGATGGCTCTTTCTATATGTATGCAGCATGATAGAAAAGGATTTGCTTTGCCCAGGCTTCACTGAGGATTTATGATGGTTGTAATACTGAGTGAAGCTTAGACAAAGCATGCAGATGCCACTACATGCTAAATGAATTTAGTATTCATTTAATATCAGGTCTTCTATAACTGATTTGTTGTGTTCTGAACTGCAGTGAAGAAATGGTGGGGAAAGCATATCAAGTGGATGAAGAATTTACCTAGTAATAGTGCTAGCCAAACATTAAACAGCTTAACTGAATGAATTGGAGGAGGAAAAAGCCCAGAAAACTAAACACGAGGAGGTAAAACAAAGGAGAATTAGTTAATGATTTTTTATTTAAAAAAAAAAAGTTTATTGCAAATTTAATTTCTGTTTAAGTGCCACAAGTTCATACCTTTTAGTTAGGGCAGATGTCCAGAGAACTACCATTGGGTGTAGTTTCTGTTACCATTGAACTCGGTGATGATCAGAATACTGAAACTCATTTGAAAATGCTTTTTAGTTATATTCTCAATTTGTAAAGGATTTAAAAAATACAGTTGTATTATATTTTAAATGCACCAGAATACTGTTTTTTTCCCACAATGGACCCAAAATCTCAGAGGATGACCGTATGCTCCCTCTAGTGGTGATCACACTACAGTACCACACCTAAATACTTGTTGCCACTATATACAATAAACATCCTTTTATACCAGTGCCAGATTCCCTTTTATTGAGATAATCCATGCAGCAGCCAAGAATTGAACACCAGAGCTTGAATTCAATTTTATGTTTAATATAATCTAAAATTTTGCTCTTTTGCTACATAATATGCTGTAGTTTCATTTTATGCAGTCATAAACTTGATAGGGAAGAGGTCAAGGAAAAGAGGGAAGCAGTAACCATTTGAATTCAGAAGACAAAGCTTGTTCATATGTGCAGCCCATGTGGGAGCATGTCCTTTTGTAAAATAAAAGACATTGGATTACAACCGCATGTTTGATGAATATGCATCTGAATGAGTTGGTATCTGTGCTGAAAGTAATGATTGTTCTCAAATACTTATATGCACGACAGATGTGCAGAGACAGCTAGTCTGACTCCCATTGCTGTGTTAGGACTAGACAAGCCCATTAAACTTCTGTCAATTACACCATTCCTAGTCCAAGCACAGTCTCATTACATCCTTTCTCTGATGTAAGAAGATACTTTTGTTGTGTTTTGATACTGAATCATTTTTTCCTCCACAACAGCAGCGAAATAACGCTTCCTGCCTTTCCCAAATTGCAGAAGCAATGTTAAAATAAAACTTATAATAAAACTTATTTTCTCTGAAGCAGATGGAAGAATCATAAGTGTTACAAAACCATGGCAACTTTTTAGTTTTATTTTATTTATTTGTTTATTTATTTAATAGAAGAGTCCTGGATTCAGGGTCAGTATTTTGAAATACAGACTTCACTTCACATATAAATTCCTCTATATAAAAATAATATTAAAATGTTAGCTTGCTTTAGGAACATTACCTCTCAAATAAGGAAAATTATTTTCGATTGTAGGAGAACTACTGAAGTGCTCATGTTTTGTTATCTTTTAAGTAGCATCAGATACAGAGCCAAATGAAATGTTCACAGTTCAGTCAACCTCCAGACAAATAGTTTTAACTCCCTAGGCAATATATGAATGATGTAGGAAAAACTGTCAAGTGCAGATGCCATCAAAGGAGGAGTTTAGATTCTCTTCCTGGCTAGACTAGAGATTTTCTTTGTGACATCAGGCAAGTTGTTTTACCTTTGTGCCTCTTCTATAAACTGATGATAACATAATGTGTAACTTGGGAAGCTCAATTCATAAAATGTTTTAAAATGTTTTGAGATCCTCAGATAAAGTACACATTAACAATGGACATTGTTCTAGGCCTGGATCAGTGGCTTTCAACCTATGGTCCTTGGACCCCAGAGGGTCCACAGACTATGTCTAAGTGGTCCATGAAAGATGGCTGTGATCAGTCAAAAGTATGTGAATACCCACACTTACAAATCAGCAGGTTCTGCCTCTTCATGTGAAATTTTCAAAGGGTTCTGTCTGCACCTTCATTTGACTTTTTGTAGGGGTCTGCAAATGAAAAAAGGTTGAAAACCACTGGACTAGATTAAGGCTTTGTTGAGATATGTTACCTAAATCTTAATTTAAATAGAAATATTTTACTGTTTCTTTTATGCTCAGTGAAAATATTTTTGTCCCTGTAGTTGTCAACTCCATTATTGTCATTGTGTTACTGCACTAGAACCAAAAAGTGAATTGTCTATTTTTATTATCCAGTGAAAAAGGAGTGCAAAACCTAGGCAAAAGGTTTAAAGTAATGTGCTTCTTCAGAATAACCACCAGAAGTCTTTTCAATTTTGACAGATTGTCTTGACTAGAAAAATTGTTGGATAATTTTTTGCTTTTAGTGGCTCAACTCCAACAAGGTGTTGACAGCTTTTTGTGGCAGGAATGAAAGGCCCTACTTAAATTATACTTATTTAAAGAGTATACTGGACCATGAGTTGCCGCCACCATTTTAAGCACTTGAACCATTTAAAGACATTTTAAGTCTTTTCCAGTTGTCTCTGTCTACACTTGCCTACCTGACTTATACTTGACTTCAGACTAATACAGCTGACTGCATCTCTCTACACTTGGGTTCCCAAAGTTGCTGTATTAAATGGCATATATGGTGACTGGAATCCTAGTAAAATTCAGATGGTAAGAGTGTGACAGTTCTGCAGTTGGGAGAAGAACTGATTTCTCATTGTGCTACTTGGAACTGCTGTGCTTTAGTTTACACTTCTGACTACAATGTTCAGTGAATGCAAGAGAAAGGATATCTTAAAGAACTTAACAGATGCGTGTACACCTAAGTATAACATCAGCACCCTGTTTATGAGACCCCTTATCCGCCTAGCTGGCCCTGAATTGGAAGTGCATAGGAAACACTTCAAGGTGGATCTCCGTTGATGGAATGTTGATCTAATTTCACATTAAGATGGTGGTACTTGAAAGTGGTACCAGAATTCTCATCCAGAGTTGGTGTGAGCTGAAGAGCCCACTCTGTCTCACTCCACCATATTCCCTTCATTCTAAATTGAAACTATGACACAAATTAGATGGGAGAAGATCTATGAAAATGTGTAAGTGGTGCTCTGGATGAAATAAGTCACTTTCCTATTGGCTTCCTGAAGTTGAAAAATAATATGATATCAATTGTTATTTTAGGAAGATGTAGCAAAGATTGGTGGTAGAGGCAGTTTATGTAGAGCACAGGGGTAGGCAACATTTTTTGGCTGGAATGCCAAAAAACCCACAATGCCTACCTTGGAAGGTGCTGGAGTGCCGGCATGCTAGAAAAACAAAACGAAGGCAGGGGGTCCATGGCAGGATGCCCTGCTTGTGCCCCTGCCCCCCAGCCCTTCTGCCCCTGCCCTCACCGCCGCTTCTGCAGAGCAGCATATGGAACCTGGTACAGCAGGGCACAGTGGGGGGTGCAGAAAGCTGCCTGCCGCTCTGAGCTTCCCGCTGCTCTGGCCACACTTCCCCTGCAGGCAGCAGCAAGGGGCACATGTAGGAGGTACTTGTCCCCACTAGGGAAAACTCCATACTGGATCTGGTGTTAGCCTCTGGGGACAACCTGGTGGGGGATGTGCTAGTACAAGGGAGGCTAGGGGACAGTGATCATGAAATGATCCAGTTTGCTATTCAGAGGAAGGTGGGGAGGGTAACTAGCACAGCGCAAATTCTTGACTTTAGGAAAGCCAACTTCGATGTGCTCAGGTCAGTAGTCAGGGAGGCACTCGGAGCCCAGGGGGTAGCTAGTATGGGGGTCCAGGAAAGGTGGTCCTTCCTCAAGGAGGCTGTCCTTGGGGTGTAGCAGGATGCAATTCCACTGTGCAGAAAGGCAGGTAATGGGTCCAAGAAACCTTTGGGGCTGAGCGTGGATATACAGGCTGACCTGAGTGCAAAGGAAAAAAGCATACTGGCGGTAGAAGCAGGGGGCAGGGACAAAGGAGGAGTACACCTCCCTGACCCAAGCTTGTACGGATGTGGTGAGGGAGGCTAAAGCAGCACTGGATCTTAGATTAGCTTCTGGGATTAAGGTAACAAAAAGTCCTTTTTCAAGTATATAGGTAGCAAGAAGAAGTCTCGGGGTAACATTGGACCCCTACGAGGCAGGGCAGGGCAGTTGGTGGCGGATGCACGAGAGAAGGCAGATCTCTCCAACAAGTTCTTTGTCTCTGTGTTCCTGTCTGCTGACAATGGGGTGCTCTCGGGTGATAGCATAGAGAGCCCCAGGAAGGATGCGAGTCCCCCGACTGTTAGTTCAGACATAGTTAAGGACCACCTGGAGGGCTTAGATGTATGCAAGTCGGCGGACCCGCTTGACCTTCATCCGCGGGCGCTGAGGGAATTGGCTGGTGTCATTGTGGAGCCATTGGCACGGCTGTTCAAGGACTCCTGGTGCTGGGGCCAAGTCCCTGAGGACTGGAAAAGGGCCAATGTGGTCCCTATTTTCAAGAAGGGGAGGAAGGAAGAGCCGGGCAACTACAGGCCAGTCAGCCTCCCTGCTATCCTGGGGAAGGTCTTTGAAAAAATTATCAAGGGCCACATTTGTGAGAGCCCTGCAGGGAAAGTGATGTTGAGGAGTAACCAGCATGGGTTTGTGCAAGGCCGATCCTGCCTGACTAACCTGGTCTTTTTCTATGACCAGGTAACAAAGAGCTTAGATGTGAAGGAAGAAGTCGATGTCATCTTCTTGGACTTCCGGAAGGCCTTCGACACAGTGTCCCACCCAATTCTGGTGGGCAAGCTGAGGGACTGCGGCATTGATGAATGCACAGTCACATGGGTGGCAAACTGGCTCCAGGGGTGCACCCAGAAGGTGGTGGTGGATGGGTCGATGTTGACCTGGGAGGGTGCGGGCAGCGGAGTCCCCCAGGGCTCGGTCCTTGGGCCAGTGCTGTTCAACATCTTCATTAGCGACCTGGACGAGGGTGTGGAGAGCACCCTGTTCAAGTTCACTGATGACACCAAGCTGTGGGGTAAAGTGAATACACCGGCAGGCAGGGACCGCATCCAGGCAGACCTGGATAGGTTGGAGAAGTGGGCAGATCTGAACAGGATGCAGTTCAACAAGGACAAGTGCAGGGTGCTGCACCTGGGGAGAGGGGACCAGTATTATGGTTGTAGGTTAGGGGCTGACCCTCTCAGCAGCACAGAGGCAGAGAGGGATCATGGAGTCAGGATTGACTGCAGGATGAATATGAGTCGCCAATGCGACGAAGCAATAGGCAGAGCCAGCCGCACCCTATCGTACATCCACAGGGGCATCACTAACAGGTCCAGAGAGGTCTTGCTCCCCCTCTATGTGGCGCTGGTCAGGCCGCAGCTGGAGTACTGTGTCCAGTTCTGGACGCCGCACTTCAAGAAGGACATGGAGACTCTGGAGAGGGTCCAGAGGAGGCCACTCGTATGGTCGAGGGCCTCCGTGGCCAGCCCTGTGAGGAGAGGCTGAGGGACCTGAATCTCTTCAGTCTCCGCAAGAGGAGACTGAGGGGGGATCTTGTGGCTGCCTACAACCTTATCAGGGGCCACCAGCAGGGACTCGGGGAAAGTGTGTTCACCAGGGCCCCCCTTGGAGTCCCCAGGAACAAGGTGAGGGAGGATAGGTTTAGGTTAGATACTAGGAAGAGCTACTTCACTGTAAGGGTGGCCAGAGCCTGGAACAGGCTCCCCAGAGAGGTGGTGCTCTCACCTTCCCTGGAAATCTTCAAGAGGAGACTGGGTAGGCACCTGGCTGGGGTCTTATGACCCCTCCCACCCCCAGTGCTCCTTCCTGCCCATGGCGGGGGGTCGGACTCGATGATCTGTCTAGGTCCCTTCCCACTCACTGATTCTGTGATTCTATGAAAATGAGCAGTTCAGCTGTGTTGCCAATATACAAAACGTGGCACATGTTTAATGTTTGTTTAATAAAGGCAGTTTTGGGGATAAGACTATCTGAACATTAGAAGTCATAATTTCACAAAAAACAAAATTTAAATCATACATGCAATAAAGTCAGCAGTTCCTAGAGACTTTGACCATAAAGAACTTGGGAGTTAGGTAGTTAGTTAGTTAACATATGAAAACGGAAGACAAGGAGCTCATGGTAGATGAATTCTGTTTGTAAGCATCTCTGACACTTTGGCATGAAGATGGAAGTATTGTGTATGTGCCTTTTTAGGATGATGCTGATGCATGGGGCTTATTATAAAACCAGCATCTGCAGTTCCCCAGGGCTTGCATAACCAAAAAGGCTACGAATTTTTCTGTAGCTTTGGGACTCACATGTCACTGGGCATTACTTTAAAAAAAAATGTATTGTTACATACCTTCCCTGAACACCTCTATTTCCTGACAAATAGCCTTGGCAATACATTACTTACATCCTTATTCAGTGTCCTGCATGTGAATTGCAATCAAAATATAAAATATGTTCCTAAGTGGCTCAGTGTTATCAATACAAATAGCTTTTTGTATAAATGGCAGGAAGAGGATTATTCCCTTACAGAAGGTTGAGGATCCAAGATATATTGGAAATGAGTTCATATTAGATTTCATACAATTGTTGGAGATGGATGATTTTACTTCTATAATATACAATCTGACCAATTAAAATCTTAATGTTTGAAAAAGGTAATGTGAGCGAGTATGATTTTTTTTTTTTTTTGACCATTGCCATTCAGTTGTATTTATATCTGTTGTGCAGTTTGCTATGTGCTAAAAAGAAGGATTGTGAAATTAGATGAGCTTTTTGGCTGTTCCACAATTTAGAAAAATTGAGATTTTTCTATTAATTTACATTTGATATTTTCAGTTCATTTTTGTCTGCCAGTTATTTCCACTTTTTAACTTTCAGGTCTCTGGTCCTGAGTTACCTTGTAAACCAGCCTGAGACCGCAGCTCCCTCAGCCACTCAGTTTTACTGCATGAACTGATCAGAATAGATTGGTGGACACAGACACTGCCCCTCTTGTTATTCTTGTTCGTGTAAGAAGCAATGAGAACTGGGCCTCAGACGAACTGCCATACCTCATGCAGCAACAGCCCCAATCTATTATCAGACTGCTGGCCCTGCTAGGGTTTCTGTTAAAAATAGTAATAATAATAATTGTGACTTTTAAAAATATTTTTTAATGTTGGAAAAGACTGATTTTGGATCATAAGAATTATTTAATGTAGGTGAAGACTGTTTAATTAAACTTTAATCCAGCACAAAGCTGAATGAACTCCCAGGAGCTCTAGATAAGCATCTGGCTCACTGTTACCAGTAGGAATACTTCTCTGTACAGCTCCGTCTTACCCGCACACCTAATTCCCTGCCTCATTTTATACCTGTTTGAAAGCATGTTACACCCTACCAAATAGTTAAGATACTCAGTATAGGCTTTCTTCTGTTTAAGTTTGATTTTTATCAGTGTTTAGACTCAGCCTGCTTCTGTCAGCTAGCTGTTTTTTGAGTGCAGCCCCCTGCGTTCATAGGCAACATTTGTCCAAAGGGTGTACATAGAATTGCCAACCCTTCCAGATTGGTCAAGAGTCTACTGGAATCAGCATCAAACTCCCGATGACTACTGAAAGCAATCTGGAAGATTTTAATAGGATATTTTAAGAAAAAAGAAAATCTCCAAGAATAGCTTAAGTCAGAGTTGGCAACCCTGGCTGTACAAGAGCATTAATTTTGGTCCCTCGTGGACATCATGACCATGAAGAACCCTCTGTACATACAGTTTGCCATAGATAAAGAGGAGACAAAACAAAGGCATTGCAAATGCTTTGCTACTGCAGACTGTTAAAATACACTCTGGTGATTCTAGATGAGAACTGCAACCTGAAGTAATGAGGGAGAAGAAAAAAAATCCACACTTTTTTTCTGTGAAATTCTTTTCTGACTCTCCAGGCAAGTACTAGGTAAGTTTTTAAGGATCACCAGTTGCACCAGTGCAGCTAACTTGTTATGCTCAGTTTTATAACTTGTGCACACTAACATCTCCTGAATGACAGTTCAGGATGCTTAATGGAAGTTGTGGCAAAGTGAATGAAGGTAGAAAACATTTATTTTTTTTATATAGAAAAGACTCAGAATATTAATAAAAGAACCTGGACTAAGCAGAATGAGAAAAAGAACAAGTGCTATTTAAGCTACAGAAATTGGTGGATCTTTGGTTATAAAGCAACATTATCAGGCATTGTGTGAAAATAAGCAGTGCTAGATTATTCACGATTTGGGCATAAAGTAAATGGGGGGTAGAGGGTGAGGTGGAGACAGGCTATCATTAAAACTCAGGTTCTGAAAACTAAATCATGAAGAGCCATGAAAATGTAACCAGTTTCTGGAGAGAAAATTACACTAGGGCACATAGGATATCCATTTTGCAAGTGGAATTATTTTAAATTCCATTACGATGCTTCCAACAAGTGATGCTGCTCCAGCTTATGGACTGTCACTTTTATGTTTTTCGTAGCACTGTTACGCAAGTTACTATAATTACATTGTGGCCAGAAATAACATCTATTTGTAATAGCATCTATCATAACTAATACTTAGCTGCTCTATAGTCAGTGTTTTTAATTATGCCAGTGGCATATCCTGTATACTGGTACCAGAGATGGAACTACTGTCATCAGCTTACCATTGTAAGCATAAGTTCCTAAGATTTCTAATAATAAAGTCTTTTGATCTTTTATCCTATCATGTCAGCTGCTGTGCTGAATCAGCAGGAGGTGCTGTTTCTATCATTGTTTGCCATTCATATTGGGACAAATTGGCAATATTTTTTTCCATACTAAATTAATTTAACCAAGGATGACAGTCTCTCATTTTATCATTCTCTAGAAGACTATCAATGGTGGAAGCATAACATGTCAAGATAATAGTATATATCTTTGCAAGTAGTTTAGTAAGATGTGATTGGTGATTTATAGTATTGTCTTTGCATATAGTTTCTTAAGTGACTTTAAAAACAAATTTTAATGAGCCCTTTCCCTTTTATGTTTGTTTGGTACTCTCCTGGAAAAAGTAAATGATTGCATGTCTGGTGAAAGCTCATATAAAATCTAACTGTCTCCAGCCTTTCTTACTAAATGGAGTCAGGCGATCTGTATTGATCTTGCTTTCTTTCATTCTTTGAAATTGGATTTTGCTTGAGGGACTGACAGGCACATTTGTATACTGGAACACTTGTGACAACTTTATCCGTATATAAAACAGTTCCATTAACTTTTCTTGCTAATGCCTAAAATCTGTTTTACAAGATGAAGGCACAATAACAAGTAGGAGCAGGCCCTGTTGTTAAATAATAAACCCCATTTTAGTGTATAGAGAATAAATCCCTGTCTTGAAACAATTTCTCCTTGTAGCTCTTGTATTCTAAGAACATCATAACAATCAAACATGAAAAGTATGAGGCATACCAGGAGCCTCAGTCTTTCTCTGTCCATAATTAGCTTCGTCTCTTTTTAGCTATCACTGTGCAAGATTTAGTTTCTTTTTATATAAAAACAACCTTCCCCCCAATAATAGATGGAGGGTACTCAGTTGCCTGTTTGGTTTGCTTCAGTGTTCGTTCCTAACCTTGTATTTTTACGTATTCTGAAAGCAGTGATACTGTGACGTCAATGCTAAGAGTAGGAGAAATCTCAGAGCCCTTTGGTAGCTCATTTATGCTGAAATTGTAAATTTTTCTATTCTTATGTTTCCTAAAACATTTCTGTGATGATTTCCTTTTCTAAATTTGTAATGAGTGATAACTACAATATAATATCATCACAGATATGGCACTGTATTTAAAATTGAGAGTGTATTTTTAATATAAACCTTTATTTCTGAGTATTTAACTCTTTCAGGGAACAACCCCCTTCCCCCCCCCCCCCAAAAAAAAACAACCCAAAGAAAACCTATCCATAGGCTGTATTCCTTACATTTCTTTCCACAGGGTTTTGTTGAAAGGCTTAGTACAAATAAGTGTGTTTCCATGGTAAGTACTGTATGTAATCTTTTTACAGTTCCTAATTATTTTAAGGATTTTGCACAGGTAATTTAAACTCTTGGATTCTTAAGTATTGCTAATAATTTTTTAAAAATCATACTCTAAAAACTTGTATGAAATAGCTACTACGTAGGACCTACTGATTTAGTGTTTTGCACTTTGGTGATCTTGTTCCTAAAAGCATGCTAACATAATGATGTGCTTGATTCTTATGACTATCATGTTGGCTGATATTGTATGGGGAAAACAACAAAATATGTGTTATAATAGAAATTAACAGTAATGAAAAATTTGGCATAAAACTTGATTTTTGTCTTTCAAACTTTGTTTCATAGGAGATCATAGGACAACCACATAGAAATCCAGCATGTGTTCTAGTATAACATTCATGCTTTCTCAGGAAATGCAAGTTGACCAAATCTTGAATTACATTTTTTATTAAAATTGCAACTCACAAATCAAGTGCCTGTAGAAAAATGGGCAGTGTAGAAACTGATGCTCACATGAGTTTATGAGTTTAATGCATATGCAGAATAGCAAGAGAATTGAGGCTTAGGTCAGTATTTTCCAGTTTAAGCCAGACCTTTAGCTGTTTTAATAACATGTTTATATGTGCATATTTATACAGTGTTTGGTTTAGCTTTACATCTTTGTTCTAAATAACGCTTCAACACAAATGCCATCTTGAAATTAAATGATAGTATCAAACACTAATAAAACAGTAGCAGGTTTTCAGCATCACTAGTTCTAATTTTCAGGCAGCTGCTGCATTAGATTTTAGTTAATGATCTCAATGCCAGCTGGAGTTGATTCCTAGCTGTTCCCTGTGTGCGTGGCTTTTTCCGCCTACCAGTAACACGCAGTACCAGGTGCAACTATTGGAGTGTGAAAATAATTTTGTTTTGTATAGACTGTCATCAGTGTTTCTCTTCCCCCCTCTTTTAAAGATGCTTTATCCAGTATTAAAGAAAGTAAATATCTTGGATGTTGTTAGCTAGGCTGCTACTATTTATAGGAGAAAATAATAATAAAAGTGCTTTGTCATTTTTTTTTTACCCTTGAATTCCTACAATGGAAAAACTTAACCTGGCATTAAGGCTGCTTGCAGATGTTAAAAAAAAGAAAAGGGGAAAAACCCGTGCTTTACCAGAAGAAGTATGTGTTATTTTGATCCAGCTCCACAGTGTTAGTATAGATTGGGCATTTCAGCAGGGATTTTTGGCTTTTTTTATTTAATAGCTGAGGAAATCAGCTATAGATAAAAGCACCAAAAAAGCCCCACTGAAGCGCTTGCTCTATACCAACTTTGGGCAAACCACGTCCAACTAGAGTGATGCCTCTTACGGGCATGTGCTGGGCTTGGTACAGGAGTGCACCAAGTTTAAAGTAAAGCGCCATTTTTGGAGGGTTGTTTTAACATCTGCAAGCAGCCTAAGTGGATTACTAGTGTGTTGTAGTTTTCAGATGCAAGCATGCATGGGGATTTCTTTTGTTGTATTTTTTTCCTAGCGTATACTTCTAAATGTATGAACTATGACTATGGAATTCTCCATGTGAACCGAGAATATGGTCATTTTTATCTAAGAATGCAATTGCATCTTAAGTAGTTTGCCAACTTACTATTTGGGGAAGATGAATTAAACTTTTTAAGTAGACATGTGAGATGACTGGTTTCATCTGTAAATGTAAGCCTTTCTATTTAAAAGTTATATTACCTAAACTTTCTATCAGGTATACCGATGCACAGCTGAGTCAAGTTATTCCAGCTTGTGTATATAATTATTTAAAAGTGGGAGAAAGCAAATCACTTGCTTTGTTTTGAGATGAGGTTATATTAAAGAAACTCCATGTTTCTTAGTAACATTAAATTCATGTGCAACCTTTCTAAGTGACATATTAGGGAAGTAAAAACATGTGGATATTTATATCACTAACCTCAGTTGCTTTCCAGTCATATGAATGATTATTAATTGAGTAATGTAATTTAGTTCCCATTTCAGAAGGCTGTTTAAGTTTCAGTGGATGCATCTACATTTGTACTTTACTGCAGAGCTGACTAATTAACTTCGCAGTAAAGCGTCACAGTCTGCACGTGTACCCATATTAGGGCACAGTAAATTAATTAACTCCACTGTAGGTTAGTACTGTTGGGGATAGTACTGACCTATGGCAGAATAATTATATGTGCTGAAACACATGCATAGGCTGTGGGAGGGGCTGGCTGGGGCATGAAGCTGCTACAGTACAGGGACAATGATGCCTCCTGACTCTGGAGGGGCACCAGCAGCCTATCACCAACCATGGCGGGGTGTCTTCCAGCGGCTGATCACTGATCCCGGAAGCACTGGCGCTTCTCGGGGGAACACTGGCTGGCGCACCCCACTCCCTGGCCGATGAGGTCCAATCTCAGGGTGGGCATGTGCTCCCCCTACGCATCGCCTATGATAGGGCCTGCCTGCTGCCTAGCCCCACACTATAACACCCTCATGCCCCAGCCAGCCTCCACTGCCCAACGCTGCCACCTGGGTCCTCTGCCAGCCCAGGATGGTCAGCTCAACATGCTGCAGTACCAACTCAATGCCCCACTTTTGCCCAACCTCAGCAGGCTGCAGACATGGAAATGTTGTGCCCAGGAGGGCTGGAGTTTATCACATTGCCCTAATTGTGTGTAGATACACGCAGTAACTATGTTGTTTTTGTGAAATTTCACCAGTAAATAAAGTGACAAAGCTAAAAGGCAACTAAAAGGCAATCGAACGCCAACTAGCTTCAAGCATCAAGGACAACAAAAAGTCCTTTTTCAGATATGTGGGGAGCCGGAGGAAAAGCAAGGGCAATGTTGGACCCCTGCTAAACCAGATGGGGCAACTGACGGCCAGGAAAAAGCCAACCTATTAAATAGGTACTTTGCATCCGTCTTTCATCAGTCACACGGGATGCCCATGCCTGCTATGGCACAGGGAGATCCGGGAGATGGGGATCCCCTACCCTCCATGCTGACCTCGTGAAGGAACACCTTGAGAAGCTGGATACCTTCAAGTCAGCCGGCCCTGACAACCTGCACCCCAGGGTACTCAAGGAGCTGGTGACTGTCATAGCCCAGCCCCTGGCACGGATCTTTGAAAACTCCTGGTGCTGTGGTGTAGTGCCCGAAGACTGGAAGAAGGCCAATGGTGCCGATCTTCAAGGAAGGGAGGAGAGTGGATCCGGCTAACTACAGGCCCATTAGCCTGACTTCTATCCTGGGGAAGTTCTTAGAAAAGTTTATTAAGGAGGCCATCCTTGATGGGCTGGCCCAGGCTAACATTCTAAGGGACAGCCAGCACGGGTTTGTTGCGGGTAGGTCTTGTTTGACCAATCTCATTTCCTTCTATGACCAGGTGACCTATCACCTGGACAAGGGAGAAGAGATTGATGTCATATATCTTGACTTCAAAAAAGCCTTTGATCTGGTATCCCATGATCACCTCTTGGCCAGACTGGCCAGTTGTGGCCTTGGCTCCACCACGATCCGCTGGCTGGGAAACTGACTCCGTGGTTGGACCCAGAGGGTTGTAATTGATGGCAGTCACTCATCGTGGTGCCCTGTGACCAGTGGGGTCCCTCAAGGCTCTGTCCTTGGACCCATACTGTTCAACATCTTCATTAATGATGTGGACATTGGAGTTAGGAGTGGACTGGCCAAGTTCGCTGATGACACCAAACTTTGGGGCAAAGCATCCACGCCAGAAGATAGGCGGGTGATCCAGGCTGACCTGGACAAGCTCAGCAAATGGGCAGAGGAGAACCTGATGGTATTTAACACCGAAAAATGCAAGGTTCTCCACCTTGGGAGGAAAAACCTGCAGCTTCCTTATAGGCTCGGCAGTGCTACATTGGATAGCACTACAGAAGAAAGAGACTTGGGGGTCATCATTGACCACAAGATGAACATGAGGCTGCAATGCGATGCTGTGGCTAGTAAAGCGACCAAAATGCTGGCTTGCATCCATAGATGTTTCTCGAGCAAATCTTGGGACGTCATTCTCCCCTTGTACTCGGCCTTGGTGAGGCCGCAGCTGGAGTACTGCGTCCAGTTTTGGGCTCCACAATTCAAAAAGGATGTGGAGAAGCTTGAGAGAGTCCAGAGGAGAGCCACGCGCATTATCAGAGGTCAGGAAAACAGATCTTACAATGACAGGCTGAGAGCCATGGGACTCTTTAGCCTGGAAAAGCGTAGGCTCAGGGGTGATCTGATGGCCACCTATAAGTTTATCAGGGGTGACCACCAGGATCTGGGGGAACGTTTGTTCACCAGAGCACCCCAAGGGATGACTAGGTCGAATGGTCACAAACTCCTGCAAGACCGTTTCAGGCTGGACATAAGGAAGAATTTCTTTACTGTCCGAGCCCCCAAGGTCTGGAACAGTCTGCCAGCGGAGGTGGTTCAAGCACCTACATTGAACACCTTCAAGAGTAAATTGGATGCTTATCTTGCTGGGATCCTATGACCCCAGCTGACTTCCTGCCCTTTGGGCAGGGGGCTGGACTCAATGATCTCCCGAGGTCCCTTCCAGCCCTAATGTCTATGAAACTAGAGTGCTTATGACTGTGGGCTTTCTTTTCTCATAAGACTCCTTGAGAGGTGCTTAATTTCTCTAGCGTGTTCCCACGTAACTTACAATCAGGAAATATATTATGTGCATTCTGAATTATTTTCAGATTCAAGTCTCTCCCCTCGACCCACCATCAATCCCAGACATACATAGTTTTGATCCAAAAGTGCTTTAGTGAGTTCTGGCTCAGCTTCCAGCTCTGTCCTCCAAAATGACTTTGGCTTCAGACACCATGTAGCTATCATGTTCTTTTCTCTATTAAGAGAAATTAGAAAAAACCTTTTGGAAAATTTAGAGAAAACTTTTTTTTAAGGATAGGAAGGAGCTAAGATCACCTTGGCTGCATCCACATGTGTGAGCATGTGTCTGTTGTGGTGTCTCAAAGCAGTTTGAGATGCTGCAGGAGGTGTGCCACGAATGAAAAAATGTCCCCCATGCTGCAAATATGCAGCAAAGACTCCAAGTTTGATACTGGGGAATCCTGCTATCAAAAGAAAACATCAAAATAAAGCGACACAGGGTGCACTTCTGAAGCAGCTGGAAGCTGGGTACTCCAAAGAGATGCTCTAGTACCTGGCCAGAGTGTCTCTGTGCCTGCCACATGACCCTGCTGCTCCAGTATGCTGCCTCAGTGTGCTGGAGGAAACAGAATTGGGGCATAGCTGGCAACAGTGGCTCAGTTAGCTGGGCCCCAGGCTCTATTTCCAGTAAGCTGGAAGCCCCCCACAATCCAGGTGCGAACCCCACACAAGCCTCACACCCACCGCTACACCCCATCACACCCATCCCTTCACAAACCCGCATCCCGCCCCACAGATCTCACACCCTGCATGCCTAGCCATCAGAAGAGACTATTTGATGTCCATTGTCACGGCTCACGCTGCAGTCTTGGAGGGCCGCTGTCAGTGCCAGCGGCCGCATGTTCCAACATCAACAGAAGAAGGAGGTTCTGGAAGTTCAATTTGTTGTCCAGTGCTTGGTGGTCTTTGCGGTTGTTAAAAAGCTAAAACTTTAAAACCTTTTAAAACTGCCTGCCATGGGGTTGGTCAACCAGCGCCATGGGGTTGGTCAACCAGCGCCTTAAAAGTCACCAAAAGGGACAGGACCTGCTAGTGGGAGCCACAGCTGCAGGGCCAACTGCTGCACTACAGCCCTGCCCTGTGCCCATGCTGGTGCTGGGACATGTAGTTCTGGCTGGGAGGGTGGGGAGAGGGAGGAGGCTCCTGGTCCCAGGAACCACTTGTGGGGTATGATGGGCTGCGGGGAGGAGGGGTGGTGCCAGGGGGGCCTATGGGTATATGTGATGGGCCAGGGATGACAGCAGTGGTGTATGCGTGAGAGAGAGTTCGGGGAGTGCTCCAGGTACAGCTTGGAGTCCCTCTGCCCCCCTACAGCAGGCTGTGCAGGGGGAGGACAGCATAGAAGGGAATGTGGCTTGCCCAGCCCAGTCCGTAAACCTCAGTTGAGGGCTTCCCAGGAACAGCATGGGGATTGCTACAGCCTGGGCATGGGCGCAGAGAGCAGAACAGCAAGGGCTTGCACTGCCCAGAGCCACAAAGTGGGTAGGACAGAGGCAGCTGGACTGATGTCCTGGTGCTGGGGCAGAGCTGCTGCCAGGCGGGAGCATGTGGGGTAAGCAGGGGCTGCAGGTCAGGAGTGAGGGGCATTGGGTGGACTGTGGGTTGGGAGTGAGGGGCAAGGGCATGGGCAGGGCACTGGCATGTCAGTGCTGCTCAGCACCAGTCCAACTGCAGCTGTCCCCACATCTTGGTGAACAAAGGGAGCAGAGACAGCTCTGATTTTTCTATGATAAAAAAAACAAAAGCAAACACCACAGTGTATAGATATTTAGAATGTGTTTTATTGTGATGATAGAGGCACTGGGAAGCTTCCAAGTTGCTTTAAAATTGTAAATATATCAATAAAACATTGCCCATCTGCTCTCTCTCTCTCTCTCTCCCCCCGTATGTGTATATATATGTATGTGTGGTGTTTCATTTTAATCATGGAAGAACATGGATTTTGGGTATTTTAATGGGAGAATTGCGGGGTGGTTATCAGAGAATTTGCAATTTTTTATCGGGGAACACCAGGATCCCAGCTAGTGAGGCAAGTGGCAGGACCCAGGCAGAGGAGCCTGCCTAGGACCGGCACTGGGGACCCAGCTGAAGGGCAGACAAAGTGGCTGACCATTTGGGGCCAGGAGGACATGCTTCAACAGTGCAAAATGGGCCACCACAACAAGCACATCTTTCAGGCAGTACTTGTGCAGATGGCAGAGCAATGGCACCAGAAGACGTGACAGCAGTGCCACACAAAGGCCGACTGTACAGCCACGGCCCATTGGCAGCTGGTCCAGAGGTATAGGCAGCTCTGCTACAGTGTCCATACCACAGCTCAGGCTGCTCTGTGGTCCCCGTCCAGGTCTGGCGTGTGTGCAGCCATGGGGCTGTAGGTTCAAGGGGGCAGATGCTGTTGCAGGTGGCAGCAGGTCACAACCAGGCAGCAGCCCCCACTGCCAGACTGCTGCAGTGGGTAGAGGGTATAAAGACCACTCTAGGTCAGGGCTACTGCAGCAGTCCAGCTGTCACAAGGGGTAGTGTCCCCAGATACCAACTGTCAGGGCGAGGGTAAGTAGTCCTAAGCTGCTCACCAGGGCAGGCTTTTATACTGCTGGAGCCCGCACAGGTGCTGGCCCCAGGCTCTAGCTCCCCCTGGCTGAAGATCTGTGAGGAGCTGGAGTACTGCTTTGACACTAATTTCAACATGTTCTAGATCCATCAAGTCTCCTAATACAGTAACTTCTCAACTGGATCAAGACTGCTTTTCATCTGACCAAGACTGTAGGGAGGAGGCATCACCTGTCTGTTCTTAGAAGATTCATTCATATTATCCGTATGGGTCACGTGGGAAATTGACAACTATTTAGTAGATCTAGGTTTTCTAGGAATAGGCACTTATAGTATGCTTCTCCATTATCTCCAGTCCTTTTCCCATAGAAGAGTCATTCACAGCCCAACTAGGCTGACTTGGGACATACATGCACATTAAACTGTGCTTCTGTATGCTTCCTCTTAGACTTAGGACCATCTTTCCTGTGTTTTCTCCTGAAGATTGTCTCGGGTAGTATATGAGCATGGTGTAACACCCAGGAGAGATACAGGAGGACAAGCATCCTGTCACAGAGCAGAGCCTGCCAACTCGTATCTTATTCCTCGATGAGGGAGTGCCTGCAGCATCCTCTGCATTAGATAATTACAAAAGCTTCCAAGACTTACCTCATCACTGTCTGTTCAGATATTCAGGATCACTGAAAAAAAGGCTGCATTTCCAGAAAAACAGAGATTCTGTTCTAATCATTTTCTATTTTCATACACTGTGAATATATATAGGTAATAGTGAGTCAGGTATCCAGGTTGTAGCCATATTGATTTAGAGGAAAAAGCAATCGGGGCTCGTGGTAGAGGTAACACTTTTTATTAGACCAACTTTGTCTAAGGTAATGTTTATCATCACAGAGCCTCACAGGATTGCTGAGAAACCAGCGTTGCCTCTAAGCTGTGTGGCATGAGCAGCTGCGCAGGTGCGCTCATACCGCACTGCCAGGCATGCCTGCGTGACTGTGCATGTCACACAGCTTAGAGAGAAAGCTGTGAGAGACTCCTTACCAGCTAAGAACTGCCTCCCCAGAGGAGTTTTCCATCTCCAACTCCTCTCTGAAATCCTATGAAATACGAACTTTCATTTATCCCCAGGAGAACTTCTACAGTCTTTTCTCTGATGCCTGATGAAGGGTGTTCGCGCCTGAAAGCTTGCAATTAAAGACATTTTTTTGGAAAAATCTTGTTGGTCTAATAAAAGATATCACCTCTACCATAAGCCCTGATTGCTTATAGGTAATAATGTTTTTCAGGATTAAACATACAGCTCCAGGCAGCTTTTGGTTTAGGAAGGCCACAGATCCAAAAACAGACCCAGTCAGTTAGCAAGTCCAGTAGATACTTTGAGACACCTGAGTTGGTTCTCAGGCATTATGTAAATCATTCTAAAAAGTCCCAAAACAAAAGCAGTCTCAGAAGCACATGGTAATAAAAAGTTAGAACTGAAATAATGGAAATATACTAATCACACATTGACTCAGTCATGCCCAGAGAGGGATAAATGCTTGTAACTTCCCTTTTATATGTTAGTACTTGGAGCTAAACTTCAAATAGTAATTTGAGACAGAAATTCTGGATGAAAGGTTAGATTTGAACTATATCCAAGTTAAGTCTTTCCTTCCAAAACAACAAGTTGGGGGTTCACTTTTTTATGTACATCTATCTGTCTCTGACTTTTTTTTGTTAACTCCGCATAGTGCCTCCAGAACTGAGCCTTATAGGAAGCTTCTATATCTTCATAATCATAAGCCAAGGGAAGTGGGGGGAAATGACCTCTGGGGTTAAAAGCACCTGAATGTGGTGTGAATTAACAGCATAAGGCAGTAGAGTATTTCATATAACTAGTTGATTCTTAAGAGCAGTAAGATCTGAAGAAAGAGACCACCATTTCCACTTCAGCATCTTTAATCTTGTTTTAAGAGTAATGTCTATGTTTATATGTACCAATGTTCATCCAAGAAGAAACAGACAGTATAAACATTGCTTTTAAGACTGATCTGTTAAAATGCAGTTTTGAAGCATCTCTAACTCATGACTGTTCAACTTCTAAGTGGCCAGGAGCCACATGCTGTGTGAGTCAGATCACGGGCCACTGGGCCACTACTGCATGATCCACCATGCATGCAGGTGCCCCTCCCTCCCCCCAACACATGCCACTGCACTGAGTGCATGCGAATGGCCTCCTTTTCATCTCACCTGCTGTTAGCTCCCCCACTACAGTGCACCATTGGCTGTGCCGCACCATACCACCCCTTTGAGCAGGCACAAGCAGCAGAAACCAGTGGGGGAAGCCCAGGGTCCTAGACTGCTGCTGGAGCAGGGTGATAGAGGGAGCAGTAGCCAAGTGGGAGCCTGGGGACCACAGTTTAACCCCTTGCAGACTAAACATGTTCCCTGGGTTGCCAGTTGGACAGCCCATCTCCAACTCATGAAAAATCAGGGTTTGTCAGAGGCAGCAGTGCAATCAATGGTGGGTGGGGTGGCAAGGGATGAACTATTTTTGAATCCAAAAGTGTTTTAGGGTGGGTGTAATTACTGTCTGTTTTGAGTATTTTATTGTGCTTTTATAAGTTTTTTTTTGTCTTTTATAATAAACCCTTATTCTTTTTGGGGGGAGGGGTAGCATATAAATCTAATAAATGTATCTGTCCTGTGTTGAGTACTATAGAAGTGCACAGGAGACATCTGTCTCCATGGGGAGATAGTACTTTTCATCATTTTAATACGACTCTTGCTGCTTCATCTAAATTTGCCTTTTGAAGTGCCTGTAAGCCATACAGTGGTGTGAACATACACCAGTGCCTGTAAACCATATAGATCAGCATGTCTTGTGTGATAGCACTGAAGAAAAGAGGAAGAAATGTATTTAGGCTTCCCCAAAATGTACAGTAGTCTCTAGCTTAGATCCTTGAGTTTCTAAAGTTATTCAGCATGCACATAGCAAGTTACTCATGTCAGATGCACAAGCTAAAATTGAGACTAGACCAGCAGACCTCTGCTGAACAGAGAAGTTACTAATGATGATTTCATCCTTCTACATTGTTGTAAGTTCCTCAGTATGTTTTTATAATAGGCATTGAACTAATGATTTGCTATCATTTGGATAAGTCATAAAATTTAAAGTTACAATCAGTTGTATGCATTAAAAGCCCTATAGCTTGTAAAAGTAAGGTTTTTAACAGTGTTATTCCAGACAAACCCCTGTTCAGCATTATGCGTGTCTGCATTTTCCCTATGGTTTCATTTGGATGTAGAGGAGCAGACTGTCCATTGGTATGCATTTATCATAGCTCCATTGAGTTAACCTATTATTATTATTCTACCATGAGCCATCGATCTGTGTTGCTACATGCTCTTAAACAGCTGCAACATTTCACCCCAGAAGAGTCTGCATTTCAGTGGTAGATGAAAACTGTTATAGTATATGTAACTTGAAAAGCACATCAGGACATTACCTTTGTCATGTGAATATGGAAAATACTTGGTTTATAAGCTGTTGCTCATTTCCTATCCTTCTCCAGAGGGTGAATGGAATCTGAGCCTCAGATCTGCTTCTGATGAGTTATTTGAGCCAGTCAGGCTTAATGTAGCTCTCGGGCAGGGAAACAGCTTGAGAGTTGCTTCCTGCTTCAGGCTACCAGCTGCTTGCTTAATTTGCTAAATAGCAGAGTGGAAACAAAGCTGAGGCCCAGCCTCAGCTGGTCAGATTCCTTATCTAACCACTCTAATTTTGCTTTCTGTAGATCTTTAAACTAAGTACAGGCAGTCAAAAAGAACAAGGCTGAATTGATTCAGTCTTTGCAGGGTAGTCTAAGCTGCAAAGATTGAACCAATAAGCAAATGAACAGACATCCACTTTTGATTCAGGAAATGCAGCCACATGCCTGCAGTGGCTCAGGTCAGAAGCTGAGGGACACTACAGCATGGCTCTCTGGCACATAGCCAGCATGGGCTGTGTGTTTGCTTCCTTTTCCTGCTGCCCCAGGGGTCTTTGGGATCTGCAGTTCATAATTACAGCAGCAGGACTTTCAAAGTTGCTCATCACTTCCTGCTTCCAGGTGTCTCTGGGATTTGTAGTCCACAGTTGCAGCCAGCAGTAAGTTTAGCAGGACAGGACAGCTGTGTACTGGAGGGAAGGGAAGGGAAGTTTAATGCCCACCCCCTCCCTGGCTCCAGACCCCAGCCAGGTTTGCCTGAAGGGGCCAGTGAGCCAACCTCACTGCCCCAGCTAGGGAGCAGAGGGGCAGGGCCAGCCCTGCTCTTTGGAGCAGACAGCAAAGCCCAGCCCAGGGCTGCAAAGCATGCTGGGATGCTGCGGTACTCTGATTTAACTTGAACCAGAAAGGGGTATGGGACAGAAGTTCCATAAACAGGTTTGATCCAAATCAGTTAAGTCTGATACTAAATTCAGCTAGACGTATCTTCCTCCTTCCACAGCCCAGGGAGCTCTTGAATTGGATTCTTTTCAGCAGTTTGGTTCTTTCCTTAACTGCAGGAGCACAAGTTGAGAGGAAGTCCTAGGTGTTGTACATGAGAAGAGCAAGAAGGGGAAAGACTGAAGAGAATGAACAAAACATACAAAAAGGGAACTTAAGCAATATTCTCAGACAAACAATTAGACCTGGGGGGAGAGGGACAAGGTGGAAAAAAGGATGAGGCATTTAAGTACTTTTGCTTTTATTCAGTTCACTTCATCAGTTAATTTTAATAGGTTCAAAGAGAAAGGGAGTCTCCTTAAGTCTTAATTTTACTCTGAAACATTGTGAAACTATTAAGGCAGGAAGAGGTGCACAACAAAAATAAATGTAAGTTGTCCCTTTTGAGCTTTTAATGTGAAAAATGCTGTAAAAGGAGAAATGTAAGATTTTTTTGTAATATTTAGTTCTAGTGCTGTCAATGGTGTGTGTGTTAACGGCTTAAAGTTAGTGTGATGTCATAATACTTTGTATGTATTTAGCAGTTAGAAATAAACAGTTATTGTAAACTTAGTCTTCCATGACTGAAAAGGTTTTTTTTCAACATGGGAGGAATGTTATGCATTTCTAAAGAAAATTGCAATTTAGATTCAATAGTTAATTTTTTTATTAAATTCTTTTAAATGGTTTTTTAGACCAAGGAGACTTATCTTCTTAGCTTCATGTAGTTCTGATGTCTTTCATCAATGGTGTGTTTTAAGTTCCAGATTCCAGCAGTTAGTCCATTCTGCTGGGGAAGGACAAAAAAATCTTTTGTTCATTCTATGCTACATATCTGACCTATTTTGTGCTCAGATTCCTATTGAATCAAATGAGGTGTTGCACATAAGACACACAGATCTTTTCACTAAAGATAGGGAATAATTTTTCCATTATAGTTCGGAAAAGGAAAATGAATGTAAGGTTGAGGCTGCAGGCTTCCATAATAGGTTTAAAGTGCAGTTCTTCTCTTAAAAGGGACTGAATTGATCTGTTTCTTTTATGAACTGAATCATACCTATTTGTTTTAATGACACAAAGGTTTCACTGCTTTTTATTCTATTTAATGTTAAGAGCTGGCACATCAAAGAACGGGAGCTGGAAATATATTTCTTGTGTATCAACATAGCTATGTATTAAGTAATCATGAGCAAGACCTGTAGTCAAAGTTGTATTTGTTTTACCATAGATATGATTGTAACATTTTAGATTAACTAGTTCAAAATTGTATGAAGACAGTCTTTGTTCTGGTTTAATATCTGGCTTGCATCTCTTTAGTTAACAGTATTAATTACAGAGCCAAGTTTTTTAAATGAAGGCAATGGGACAGTGGACATGTTCCAAGGGGAATTATTTTGGTCTGCAGAATTTATCACAGCTGAAAAAGAAATAAATTGCGTTGATGAGTTAAACCAGTCCAGTTTCTGTGTAAACAAGTCCTTTTAACCACAATTGAGTTTTAGGACTGTCATTTGAGAGACTTTCTTATGAGCTGGAGGGTGGAGATGAAGGCACTGCTGCTGATTGGCCAAGCAGGGGATGGAGGTTCCCTGTACTCCACGCCTGGGAGGGAATCTGCCCAAGCCGGAGCCAAGCTTCATCTGACAGGGAATGGGGAGATAGGGCCAAGGGGAGAACAGAAGCTACAGAGGGCAAATAGTGGGGAGAGGGGGGAAGGGCAGGAGGCCACTGTGGGTCTGACTTTGGCCCAAACCCAGGCTCAGGGCCAGAGTCCAACCTGCAGCAACCACCTAACCCCTTCCTCCCCCCCCTCCCCGCCCCCCAAAATACACTTCATACACAAATCTAAGATTGAGGGTCTTCCTGATTGGTGGGCAGAAACCTTGTCTTAGATTCAAGTAAAAACTGTAGTTTTCTGTAGTTAAAAAGAATGAGAACTAAAAGCTGGCATTTTCTGACTTGGCTCCGCAGGAAGCAGAGATCCACGCTGGGGTCTCCTCTCCACCCAATGCAGCGCTGAATCACTGCTACCTGTGGAGCCAGATCGCGCAGCAGGGACCACCAGGCTTGCTGGCTGCTCTGCACCGCTTCCCTGCCCTGCGACCCGGCGTGACAGGAATCAAAGATCTGCATAGGGGTCTCTTCTCCTGCAGGGAGGGCAGCAGCCCTCCCCCAGATGAGTCACCCATGGCCCCATCCTGCTCCTCACTGGGGCTCTGCAGCTCCTGGTCCCAAGCCCCGCCTGGCTGAGTAGGGCTGTGTGAAGCTTCCCTTGCAGCCCATTCAAAACAGATTTGGCCGAAACAAAACAGGACAGTGATCCGAAACACCTAAATGAATTACTGTCCCCCAAAATGGCCAAATCTGAAACTGAATTGAAACACAACCATTTTGCACAGCCCTACACTGCTTATATAGCAATAAGAGGCACTTATGAAGTAGAAATGTGTGGGTTAGAGGAAACAAAATAGTATAAAAACTATGCATACATCCCTGCCCTCTGGCTGTTTACTCTAAACTTCTCATTTCTTTCTAAAATAACACTGGCAGAAGTATTTAGTCCTTCTCTGGGAAGACCCCTTATTCTAATTTCTTCTTTTGTTCTCGCATTCTTAGTGGCTACGTAGCACCTTTAGGACTGTACCTCCACACTATTCTTCAGATGTTTCTCCCAGCCATGTCTAATCATGAATGCTGGCTTTGTACCTCATGCTTATCATTATGTTTCTGTTTCAAAAATGACTTCACTGATCTAGTTATCTTCGTCTTTGGCTCGCTCAAGGTTGAATATCCTGGTTGGTTTTTCAAACTTGTAGACTAGAATTACTTGCAGCATTGTGCAAGCCTGACAGCTTGAGTTTACCTCCTTTTAACCCTCTTCCTGTTTCTTCAAAAGTGTTTGGGTTTGTTTGGTTTTTTTTTCTTTCCAAGTCCTTAAAGCAGGGGTTCTCAAACTGTGGTATGCATACTCCCTGGAGGTATGCAAGGCATCTCTGGGGGGTATTCAGGAGAAGTTGTGTAATGGCATATTTAATTTTCATTATAATAGTAGTTGGCATTTAAGGGGTTAAAATATAAAACATGCTGGTAGGGGTACACGGACAGCTAGTAAATCTAGAGGGGGTACACAGTAAGAAAAAGTTTGGGAACCTCTGCTTTAAAGATTTTATCTCCTGTGGAGATTACTACCTATATCCTATCTCCTTTCAGGACACTCAAAACTTATTGAAGTTCTTTGCATTGGCAATGCAAACCCTGCTCATATTCATGTGCAGTTGTGTAGAGTTTGTTGATGACTTCTGTTTCATCAATGTCTTCTGAGATGGTGTTCTACTTCCATAATGTTCTGGACGTGTGAAGTAGGGTGGATCATTGTGTCTGTGTATGGCTGTTGTACCATGTTTAGTAGTGCCACATCTTTTCTGATACTGGCAGACATAGGAAGGAACTATCAGCTGTCCTACTTTTGTGGGCATCTTCAGAGTAATGACATGCAAAGTTGTTGCTACTCACTTTCAACAATGATTAAGAAGTTTGTCAGTGGGGTGATGAGGGAGAAGAGGGACAACGAGGAAAGAAAGCGGGGGGAGGGGGAATGCAGCAAAAAATGAGCTACCTGTAAAGGAACTCAATTAAATGCCAGAAATAGTATAGGTGTATTAATATGCTACTCTGCATGGACTAATTATCCTACTAAGAAGAAGGCTGTATCAGTATAGACAGAATACTGTGCTAATGTCATTACATTTTTTCCAGCACCCAAGTTAGTTCATCCAGTCAGGTGCTACATGTCCATAACTCACTGGCTGTAGTACTGTCAGAAGTACTTTGTTCAGGACTCAGCTTATTATGGAAGAGGATATATATGTTTTTACTTCATTTTTTTGCTTAATGATAGTGTGGGGATGCTTATTGACTGCAGTGAGGATTGAGGATATGAATGAATCGTGTTTTATGAGCACATGAAAAGAACGGTTGCTATCTTAAAGAGTTTGTAATCTAAAACAAGACTTGGCAAATTGTAACAGAGTAGGATGGAAATTTTATGGTAATGCCTGAGAACTGTAATATATGATTTTATAGGCAAGTAGTGTGCACAGCGAGATAGTTCTGAATGTTTTAAAATTATTTATGTTTGGACTACAGTGTAGAGATTAAGTAACAGAATAAAGAAGAGATTGAGCTAGTAGGAGCAGAAGAGAAAGACATATTGAAGACAGACTCAGGGAAGAAGAGGTGGGTAGGGAAATAATGGGATAAGAGAAGGGTTAATGTAAATATCCCAGCTGTCATATATCCTTCATAACAATCACATATTTGATGGTCCAGCAACACCTGCCTATATCTTTTGGAAAATTGCATGCATATATGAGCTAGGAAAAAGGAACAGAGAAACTTTCCATGAATTCTCATTGGCATAAGGAGAAGGCACAAGGATTGGACTCGGTGGCCTATGAGGTTCATACTAGTGATATGTTCTCATATCGCTGTTTTAAATCTCCAGCAGCTGACCTGTTCCTCATATTTGTAAACTAGGAGAAAGACAAGGTTTCCTTCATCCGTTTTGCAAATAAGGTAATTTTAAAGTCAAAACAAGGTGACTTCAGTCACAAATGAGATTAAAACTGCTTCGCCAAATTAGAAACAGACTCATTCATTTGGTCACATTGAGGCTGCCGGGAGAGGTTAAGGCAGTTGCACAATTGGGATCTGAAGAATTTTATGCCCCATTCCCCAAATCACATGTTCTGCCATACTACACATGCTTGGCAGATCTCACAATTCTGGGAATGGGGCATAAAATTCCTTAAACCCCAGCTGCCAGTGTGGGTGAGGGGTAGCCCTGAAGCTGAGGAGTAGGGAGCATCCCAGCTGCATCCCCCGTGAACATGGAAGTGGTAGCTGGAGAGCTGGGAGCTCCCTACTCCCCAAGTGCTGTTTCCATAAGTGCCTGGAAATGGAAAAAATGGGCATGAGCTGAGGAAAGAAGGTGATTAGGGACAGTTGGCATGGATTCACTGAAGGCAAGTCATGCCTGACCAACCTGATTGCCTTCTATGAGAAGACGACTGGCTCTGTGGATGAGGAAATAGCAGTGGATGAGATTTACCTTGATTTTAACAAGGCTTTTGATATGGTTTCCCACAACATTCTCTCAGGCAAGATGAAGAAGTACAGGTTACATGAATGGACTGTAAGGTGGCTAGACAACTGGCTGGATCATCAAGCTCAAAGGGTAATAGTCAATGTCTCGATGTCTGGGTGGCAGCCAGTATCAAGTGGAGTGCCCCAGGGGTCAGTCCTAGGGCTAGCTTTGTTCAATATTTTCATCCATGACCTGGAAGATGGTATAGAGTACACCCTCAGCATGTTTGTAGGTGACACCAAGCTAGGGGATATGCTGGAGGGTAGGGTTAGGATTGAGAGAGACCTAGACAAATTGAAGGATTAGATCAAAAGAAATATTATGAGGTTCAATAAGGACAGTGCAAAGTCCTGAATTTAGGACGGAACAATCCCATGCACCAGTACAGGCTGGGGACTGATTATCTCAGCAGCAGCTCTGCAGAAAAGGACCTAGGGGTTACAGTGGACAATAAGCTGAATATGAGCCCACAGTGTGCCCTTGTTGCCAGGAAGGCTAATGGCATACTGGGCTGCATTGGTAGAAGTGTTATCAGCAGATCAAGGGAAGTGATTATTTATTCTATTTAGCACTGGTGAGGCTGCATCTGGAGTACTGTGTCCAGTATTGGGCCCCCACTACAGAAAGGATGTGGATAAATTCGAGAGAGTCCAGCAGAGGGCATCAAAAGTGGGGCAGGAGCTAAGTCACATGACTTATGAGGAGAGGCTGAGGGAGCTGATCATATTTAATCTGGAGAAGAGAAGATTGAGCGGGGATTTAATAGCAGCCTTCAACTACCTGAAGGGTCAAGCATTATTGTTACCACATTGGATTATAAAATGTACAGTTAAAGTTCTTATCAGAATCAGATTCTGATTCTGGTTTTACATAGTGGCTGGGAAAAAGTTGTCTGGCTTGCCTACATTGTCATGAAATGTTTGTTATGCAGTAGGAGAAGATACATTCGTGCCAGAAAAATCTGCATTTTTTTTTCCCAAAAGGGTTTTTATGTTTTTAATAGGGAACCATCTCCTAGAATATTGCCCTTTATTAATAGTTTACCCCCTTCTCTAATGCATGCCTTTAACAGGATTTGGGTTTTTTTAAATTCTTTTTCTGTCTTGTGTTTGATATATATTTTGTATTCAGGATCACTTTTCACCTTAATTTTTAATTGTGCATAACCTTCTCCTGTCTCTGTTCTTATCATAGTTGAAATTAATAAATCTAATTGGATTTTTGCAAAGCTGCTCATTGTAATATTTTTTCACTTGGGAGTTTTTTAATTGGAATAAGCACAACATCAGTTTTATCTAAATTTCAGTGCCTCTTCACAGTTAATTGACTCAACCATATATGGTTGATGATTTTGCTGTTTTGGAAAATTCATATTCTAGACTCTAATATCTGAGCTAGCTATTCCTTTTACCTAATATCATGTGTGTTATCCGACAGCCCTGCAGAATTTGTGTATTACCATCTGGATAAAACATATTAGGTACTTCTTTAAAGAGAAGAGGGTAGTTTCTTCTAATGTTATAATCTTTATCCTTGAAGTGTGGATCAGCTCTCAGTCAATATATTCTATCTGAGCATGATTAGGTATCTTAAACTAAATGGTAAAAGTTTTAACCCAAAATGCTAAAACTAATTAGTATATGGTGGGTTCTTTATCATAAACAAATGTTGTTACTGTGTTGCCACTTCAATTCTAAGGACAGCGTTACTGTAAAATTCAATCTGCTACATTATTCAGAGCTTAATGTGTTGTATTTTTCACAGAAAGGGCTATTGCGAGACATGAAGTTAGAGAAATTGAGCAACGTCATACAATAGATGGCCCTCGGCCAGATGCAACTCTCGATGAAGAAGATGATGTGGTGATCATTTACAACAGAGTACCTAAAACTGCAAGCACGTCCTTCACAAATATAGCATATGACCTCTGTGCAAGGAACAAGTACCATGTTCTGCATATCAATACAACCAAAAATAATCCTGTTATGTCATTACAAGATCAGGTAAGCTGCATTTGAAATGGTATTTTTTTTGTTGGCCTCCTCACTGCTTTTGATTACATTTTATACCTTATTTTTTGGTCAGCAGTATTCAAGAGAGAGTGGCATTTTGAGTGTTTAAAGAGGGGGAAACAAACATGAAGAAGACATAGATGCTGTTGAAAACAAACTGAGGACTTGATGGAATTAGGTGTCATGATATAGAAGCCATATTAAATACATTTTATAATTAGAATTAAATATGCTTTGGAAGAGAGTTAGCACTTTATTCTTTAACAGGTTTAATTGTTACTAGACTACTTGGCTAAGTACAGACAGTCAAAAAGCCCAAGGCTGAATTGATTCAGTCTTTGCAGGTTTGTCTAAGCTGCAAAGATTGAACCAATAAGCAAATGAACAGACATCCACTTTTGATTCAGGAAATGCAGCCACAGGCCTGCAGTGGCTCAAGCCAGAAGCTGGGGAGCACTAGAGCATGGCTCTCTGGCACATAGCCAGCATGGGTTGTGTGCTTGCTTCCTTTTCTTGCTGCCCCCGAGGTCTCTGGGATGTGCAGTCCACGGTCACAGAAACAGGACTCTGCATGGTTGCTCATCACTTCCTGTGTCTGCTTCCAGGTGCCTCTGGGATTTGTAGTCCACAGTCAAAGCCAGCAGTAAGTTTATCAGGGTAGGGCAGCTCAGTACTCAGGGGAAGGGAAAGTTAAGCCCCCCACCTCTCTGGCCCCAAACCCCAACCAGTGTTTGCTTGAGAGGGCCAATAAGTCAGACTTTGCTGTTCCGGCTTGGGACCAGAGGCAGATAGCACAGCCCAGCCCAGGGCTGCAAAGCATGCTGGGGGACTCTGATTTAACTTGAACCAGGAAGGGGTCTGAGACAGAAGTTTCATAAACCAGTTTGACCTAAACCAGTTAAGTCTGATACTACATTCAACCAGGTTTAGCTTAAACCAGTTTGGGCCATTTTGAAAGTAGTTTATGTGCACTGAACTTCTGTTCTGTTACAGGTTTAAACCAGTTTCTGATCACTGAAACTGGTTTATGTATAACTTCTGTCCCTAGGCCTTGTGATAAATTTGCTTCTGGCTAGACTAGAATAGGAGGGACATGGCAAATTAAAACTGACCATCATTGGCATAGCAGTGGTAAATGCTTATATAATATATCATCTGCCTATGTTTGTTTTGGTTTTCAGCTCACCACATTTATATAACTCAAAATGAAGCAATTTTTAAAATGGAAAGTAACATAAACTTTGTTTAGGAAATATCAGCGTACAATGTAAATTCCAAAGACAGGTATATTACAAAGTATTTTATGAGACCATCATGGCTACAGCATCATCCTTACACTACCAGAGTATTTGGTATGATTTGCTATTCATCAGGTTTTTGGTTCATTTCTATTTCTTGTCTTCCTGGGTATTGCAAAATTCAAAAAGCAAAGTTTGTCCCTGTTTTAAATCCCTTTTTTAAAAATCCAGGATATATTTTGTAGAAGCCAAGGCATTGGTTTACAAATCAATTGTATGTGATTGCAGATTGCACTCACATTCGAAGTAATAAGTACATGAGCAAGTGCCTGAAAAATACATAAGGACTTGTCACATGTACAGTTATCTGATTTTCATAAAGATGTGGTTATCTAAATTGTTTGTCTCAATTGATCTCTCAAATGCACATTCCTGACTTCAAAAATCAGATCCCGAATTTGCAGTTCTTTGGATTTTTTTTCCCGGTGAACCTGTATAAATTGAATATAACATTACTGGTAGTGTTACAGCACCTTGAGGCATATTTTCCTGATGGTATTAATCTGAGGCCAAGATTTAGATTTTGGCTGTCACTGATCCATGTTCACTGGAAAGGGCCCTGCCCCCACAGCCCAGGTTGACCCTGATCAGCCGCAGCCAAAGCAGCCGCACAGTGGGGCTGGCTGCAGCTCTGCGATGCTGGCCTGGCGCACATGGGTAGCATCTGGCCAGGCTGCAGGCTACCCAGACTGGCCCAGAGGCACCGGCAGCTGCCTGCCATGGGGGCTTGCTATGGACACGAGTCCCTGAGGCACCTCTGAGCCAGCCTGGGTTAGCCCGCTGACTGGCCAGCTGCCACCCATGCACACCAGGCCAGGCAGCTCTCACTGACAGGGATTAGCTTCCCTGTCACTGAGCTGGCCTCATCATGTAGCTGCCATGGCCAGGGCTGAGCCCAGGCTGCAGGGGCGAGGCCCTTTCTAACAGCTGTGGCTCAGTGACAACCACTCCCTGCACCCAGGTTGGGAAGCACCACACAGCCCCCTCCCCACCCCATGGCGACAGCGGGGGAGGGGGAAGATTCCCCACCTGAGGCTGGGCAGCACTGCACAGAGTCCCCATCCCCACCCCCCAGCAGGGGAGAGGGAGGAGGAGGAGGGAGAAGAGTCCTTCCTCTGCGGCAGGGTAGTGGAGCTGTATGTTCAGATTGCTCCCGGCTGTCAGGGAGCTGCGACAATGGAAATGGCAATCCTCCTCCTCCTCCTCCCTTGCCATGGGAGTCTAGCCATGCCCCTGTCTGGCCACGCTCCCTCTGCCTTCTCCCTCCAAACCCTGCAGGCCAAGGTGGAGGTTTAAACCCCTCCTCAGTTATACCCAGGCCTGCTGGGGCCTGGCCGTGCCCCCTCCCCTTCCCACCACCAGCTCAGCTTCCCAGTGGAAAGGAAGGGAGGGCTGCTCTAGCACCCCCAGGCTTCTGGCCTGAGCCAGTTCAGTCATGTGCCTGCATTTCTGAAGTGAAAAGTGAATGTCCATCCACTTGCAAATCGGTTCAGTCTCTGCAGGTTAGACTAACCTGCAAAGATTGAATCAATTCAGGCTTGGTCTTTTTGAATGTCTGTCCCTAGCCCAGGAGTACATTTTCAAGGTATGGTTTCATCTGGACAATGCATGGAGATGTCCCTGAGTTACCAGATTCCAAATCGTGTCTGTGTGAATCCACATTTTGAGTTGTACCGACAACAAATTCAATACCAGTGCGGTTCATTGAGCACCTTCAGTAGTACAGTATCATGCAGTTCCTTGTAGTGCATAACTAGAGCAAGTACAGCACTAGCCCCAGGTGCCGGCTTAGAGAAGGTACAAGATTGGCAGTGGCTACTGCTACCCAAGATGCACAAATAGCTTGTTACATCTGACAGTTCCCTCAACTTGATTTGCTTAACTGCTTTTGTTGATTTGATCATATTGTGAAATGTGTGAGTTCTTATTCTTATTTTTTTACTGAATCTTTGGAATGTAAGGTCTCTTTGTAGCCCTTGTAAAGTTTTGTCAAGATCTGCTTGGGACTTGACTAGCTGTTGTCTAAGGGGTACTTCCATGCCTTACCATGATTTAGATTTAGATTATGTTAAACCTTTAGGCTTGAAAGAATTTTACCCATAAGTAAGCTCCAGAAAAGTACATAGCCACAGCTTATATTGAATGTAGTGTTGCAATACTGGTTTGCTGTTCTCCCAAAATATTAAAAAGCTCCTTTTGCATAAGTGGACCATCAGTTTGGATGGTTATGTTCCAATAAAGAAGAACATACAAAATCAGTGTTTTATTCCATACTGTTGGAAAAAGAATACATATATATCTTTTAGTTATGGTAAATTTGATATACTCTTTAAGACTATTTAAGGAACTGAATGTAGATTCATCAGATCCATCAAGCATCATTTCTTGTTGAAGGAACTCTTTATTTTCTCCAAACAGTACATCCGTGAAGCCATCCAAAAACGTTATTTTTATTACTCATATTTTAGATGTTTCCGTCTTGGAATTGTCCTTCTGATTACTTTTGTTCTCTTTTTGATTAGTTTTTGATTCTTAAATGCATTAACGTCTAAAATGACTTAGCCATTGTAAATTGTACTTTTCAGTTAGTCGCATGTTTGTTGGCATTCATACTGAGAGATTTGTATCACAATGCTTTATGTGGATATGTATTGAAAAGAGAGCAAATTTAGGCTAAACTTCAGCCATACAAAGTAGTATTGGAATATTTACTGCTGTCTACTTTTCAAGGTGCGATTTGTGAAGAATGTAACTTCCTGGAAGGAAATGAAACCAGGGTTTTATCATGGACATATATCTTATTTGGATTTTGCAAAGTAAGTTACCCAAGGATTTGCTAGTTTACAATGGTCTGTAATTTTTGTATTCTTAAAAATATAAAATGGCTAACGTACTTCCTTCAAAAATCAATTATTTGTATTGTTTTTTGGTTTTTTGGTTGTGTAGTGACTTTAACTGTGGGCAAACTCAACAATTATATCTCTTTTAAATGAAGAGTGATTACTCTTTGTGGTGCCTGTCAGCTCATGCATTGTAACTGTGTTGTGTAGTCCTATCCTAAAGTAAACAAAGCTAAACTGATACAGCTCACACTGGAATGAAACAGCTGCTAAATGGCCATGGTTTAGCTTCCTTACTCAGGATAGAGAGCACATGTACAACATTTTTAGGAAAGCATCTTGAACCTGATAAGTGCTCCACTTCTTCAGACAGAATAGTTGTGTAGCCTGCCATACCCTAAGTAAATTCTTTTGATCCATCTTGGATCTTACTGCCCTCTAGTGATCAAAATCTGACATTTGTACATTTTTAAAATTTCAGACACTGAATTGCCTCCAAATGTTGAGCAGTATTGTCTTTGGTTTTTAATACAATTTTGTTACATTTCTACAAAGAATTGACTCTTGTTTTGTGACAGTCTTCACAAGTCTGAAATATTAGTCCATGTTTGGGTGACAGGAGAGCATCTTTCTGGGAATTCCAGCTTTTTCTTCTGAAAACTTGTGATGATGCACTTTAGCAGCGGAGAGGTTTCAAAGTGGTCTGGTTCCAAAAACATGGCATCTAATAAATAGCAACACACAACTAGTGTCTAGCTCCATTACTTTGCAGTGATGTATCCTTTACTCTCATACTTTCACCATATCTTTTTTTTCAATTTGTTTCTTAATACGCCATGATTTGTAGTTTTAAAGCCTTCACTCTTGTGATAAGTGTTGAGGCCACTTAAAAAAAACCCTCCCATACATGAAAACAGTATGTTTTAGAGAGTTTCTCTTCTAGAACTGAATTCTGCCCTGACTGAAATGAGGAACAAAATTGCCAGCGACTTCAGTAGTGCAGGCATATGCCCATGTTCCCTGACCCTTTTGTTCCTCTAGTCCTCCCCTCAGACAGTTATCTAAGACCTTGCAAAATGCACTCTCCTGGTCCTTAGACTTTCAATACATTTCCATGATCTGGCAAGTCTGCTTTTCATAAGACTAACCTAAGGCTCAAACTTAAAACAGAGCCCTGATCTACAACATCATTGTGTGCTGTGTTGCATGAACAGCAGCACCATATTTACTCAAATGCAAGATGAAGCTTTCCCCTCCCCCCTTATTAAATAGGGAAATCAAACCTTGTATTGGATTTGAGTGCCAAGGCCAGGGCCTGAGTTGTCACTACTGCCCGGCTGGGGCCAAGGTGACTTGAGGTGGCTCATGCATTGTGGGATAGAAAACACAGGGGACAACCACATGATGTGGCAGGGAGGGCGCATAAACAGACTGTGTGGTGTGGCACAAAGGAAAGACTGCAGTGAAGGAGGGAGGCAGTACAGGGGAGATGGCATGGTGGCAGGGGATAGTACAGGAGAGCTGCTATGAGTCTGGGACCAGAGCTGGAGCTGCCACTGCCACTGCCATTGCTTCTGGCCAGGGCCAGAGCTGGGGCTACTGCATGGTAAGCAGTGGTGGAGGAGGAGGGTGAAGGGGGTGGCAGGCACTAGGGAGGGAACAAGTGGGAGGGGTAAAGATGCAGAGGAAGGGCTAAGTGGCAAGAGGGCATAGGGGCGAAGTGGCTGGGGGGCAGACACCAGAGCAAGTGGAGGGGAGGGACATAAGGGGCAGGGTTAAGGCTGTTTACCTCCTCCCCCCTCATTACTGCTGCTTTCCCTGCTGCTTGCTGCCCCTGCTGCTGTTTTCCTCACTGCAGGGGTACGAGGGAAGACTAATTTAAGATGGCTCTCCAGTAATTAATTCTAAACATGACAAATTATAACAGACTTACAATGTTCCATGTATGGAATCTAATTGTGGGGGGTTCATCTTAAATTCAGTCTTCTTGGATTCGGGTAATGCGGTAACTACTGTGGGCTTTTCTTATTGTTCAGCATGGACCTTAGGTCCATGGATTAAAATAAAATGCCTTACTTTATTATCTGCATTTCTGCCGCCTGTTTTCTAATTGGTTATGGCTTTCAGTAATGCCTACCCTCGCATACATTACTACTTGTACATATATCTTTTATTTTAAAAATAAGATAAAATGGATGCACAATAAAATCCTGATATAGCTTATCTAATAGGAAGTGCTGACAGCTATTCCAGCAGCTGGAAATTACCATTGGACATTTCAAGAAATACACAATTCAAGATTGCAAAAAGATACAAGAAAGAACAATTTTAATTGTGTTTTTTAATTAAAACACATGGAAGAACAGTGCATTGAATTGCATCTTTATCCTTTCAATCTTTTTTGTAAAAGTTAAAGTACTATATTAAACTGTCTGAATTGAACCCCCCTAATGGAATAACAGTCTCATGAACAAGTAAGTAGATATTATATTATACATTATTCATGGCGTAAAACTGCAAATATTTTGTAGGTACTAGAACTTATAAAACTAAAATAATTATTTTACCTCTAAAAAGGCATCTAAGCAATTTCACAAATTTCATTCATATGCGTATTTCCCTCCAGGGCTGCATTATCCTTGTGTTTACTGTTTGTTACCCTTTCACCTAAATGATTTTTTTTCCCCCCACAACAGCTTGCTTTCTCATACTTGTGATTTTCATTATTAAAATAATATATTGAGTGCTGTGGTTGCTCTTGGCAGAAGACCTGTACTTTTAAAGAAGCTGTGAGGTATTATGCTTTGGCATTTTGGTCGTTGTGAAGCATACAATATTTCAGAAAAGATTACAGCTGCTTATTAAACACTGACCTCAAACTTTGATTCACCAAAATATTTTTTAAATGCCTCTTGTGCGATGCTGAAACTGAACCACAGGAAAAGGGGTCAATCCAAGTTTTTTTATGATGATCGAGAGTAGAAATCAGAATGCCACTGACCCTGTAATACTACTACCAGTAATAATAAGAATAAAAATGCTTGGATTTTTTTTTCCATTCTGGTGCCACCATCCCTCATTCCTTAATAACTATTTTCCATCATAATGCTATTCTCTTTTTGCCAGTTGGATGGGGAAACATCTCCTTATCATTTAATATTAAATATTTTGGTGCCTCTTGGTATAATTGGTACAGGGGCACTGCTGGGGGGTGGGGCTTGGAGGGGCTAAAGCCATAGAGGCACAACACACAAAACACACGAGGCCCATGTCCTGCCTTTGTCTGTGCACCCCCCGCCCCCCCCCCCCCAATTTTCTGATTAGCCCACGTCAGTCTCCCAACCCGAAAGAAGCTGGTGCTGCCCCTGGATTGATACAATTGTGATGGAGGACCATTCTGTTAAGTGATAGGGAGTTGCAATCCAAGTGTGACCACATAGCTGCTTTCCCCTCTCAAATCGCATGTTGTCCATATCTGTGTAACTAGTCTGGCTTCAGAATAATACTTTTTGCTTGATTTATTATTCTTATTTCCTGTTTCCCACCTTCTTTTCTTCATTTCTGTCTCATCCTTTCAACCCAAGAGCTTATGGTTAGTCCTCTATAAACACCAAGTTTCAATTAAAACTTTACAAAATATTTTTTTTCATCCTAACTGAGGAGCATCTTAAATTGGGCTCTGCTAAGGTTTCTCTGGTTTAGCTAGAGAAAATAATCCATCATTGATATTAAATGCTCTAGCAGTTACCATTGCATGTAAATATAAGCAAACATTTTCCAGTCTTCAGTTTCACTTGAGGGTGCTACAGTTGCTCATGATATTTGATGTACCTTCTGCTTCCCAAAACATTAGAATTTTTTTTATTCTATTTTTTGCTTGTTTCTTCCTTTATTTCCTCTCCCCGCCCCCCCCCCAACTAAAATACAGCTGCTAAGTCTGCAAAAGGAAGAGAAAAATGAGGAAATTTACCCTGCAGGCAGTCCCAGATCTTCCATTTTAGGATGGCAATTATATACAGCTGGTTCTGGTCAGTGGAGCCTTTCTTGTCAGTCACTTGGACTTAACAGTTCATTACTTCTGATCGTTTTTTTTTAATTTGCACACAGTTGAATTAATTTCCTGAAATTGTGTACACACTGAAAAAAGGCACCCACTATAAAAAAAAATCTCTCAGCCACCCATGCTCAATATTCAAAGCCATATTAAATCAACCAGGACTACAGACAGACTCTTAGTCCCATCTTTCTTACAGTTCGTTGGGGTTGTGCCAGAAATGCCACCTGCTTCACTGCATAGCTCAGTTAGAAAAGGCGGCAGCAGGAGGAGACAGGACTGCAACATTGAATTTGCTGTGGACTTCTGTAGTACTGAAATGTGGTTACTGATCTGAGTTTTTTTAAGCCAAGATGTTTGTAGAGACATTTTCTGTACCTTTAGTTTAGCACCATATATGCAGTGGCTGAATGTATTAAGGACACTTTAATATTGCTAGCTCAACAGCTAGGGATGAGTTGTTTAAACAACAGAAAGCTCAAAGCAGTTTTTGACTCAACTAGTGTGTCATTTTGGGGGGCAAAAGAGAGGGAAGTGTTAACATTTCTGGAATCCACTGTAACTGCAGCAAGGAAGAGAGGGTTTTTTATCAAAACCCTTTGCAGCCTTCAGTTGTTTTTTTTTAAACAGTACTTGGTTCTTTCAAACAATAGAATGTAGTAATCATGTGAAGCATTAACTCCCAGGCAGTAAAAGATCAAATTTCCTGTCTCCAACATCCAATGCATGTATACAGTTTCACTTGTACTAGTAAAAAAATTGAATTCATTTGTTCATTTAGAAGTAATTTTTGAGGCACTGAAGGATAAACTTAGGTGTGCCATTAACTTTTTCCCCCCTATTTCAGATTTGGTGTTAAAAAGAAACCAATTTACATCAATGTCATAAGAGATCCTATAGAACGACTAGTTTCTTATTACTACTTTCTGCGCTTTGGAGATGATTACAGACCAGGGCTACGAAGGCGAAAACAGGGGGATAAAAAGGTAAAAAATAATAATAATAAAAAAAAATCCTTATGCTCTACTTCCATATTTTTTTCATGCTGAATATGATCTAAAAACAATTTTAAATATGTTTTGATCAACTTAATATTTCTATTTAAAACAAAAATATTCCAAAGTATTTGTGGAGTTGCTCCTATGTAATCAAGTAATCAAAACTCCTCTTCCTTGACCTTCCATAACTTGTTTATTCAAGGGTGCAGTTATGCATCTATAATAGATACATTGTTGGAATATGTAGCTTTGGACCCTACTTAAATTTATAAGGGAAGTTAATACATTATGTTTGCAGAGTCCACAGTTTTTAGAGAGGTAAACTTTGACCTAAAATACAAGTTTTATAAAAAGCTTGTTTGCAGAACCAAAGCTCGGTTGATGTGTTTTTCATTTTAACATGCCAAATGGACAAACTTTTTAAAGGGACAAAGATTTTCTGCCATGTTTGGAACCCAGTAAGCATAGCTTCTTGCTAATACTGCGAGAAACTGAAAATTAAGCATAATAAAGAAAAGGTATATCACATAGAGTCATAGAATCATAGAAGAGACCTTGTAGATCTTCAAGTCTGACCCCCTGCCTGGGCAGGAGAAAAACTGGGCTCAAATGACTCCAGCCAGGTAGGCATCAAGCCTCTTCTTAAAGACCCCTAGGCTAGGAGCCAGCACCACTTCCCTTGGAAGCTGGTTCCAGACGAGGGTTGGTCAATCTGTGGCAGTATCAGAGATAGCATGGGCAGCCTCCGTGTGCCACACAGCAGATCTGGAAGGGAACTGGGAGCACAGTAACAGATAGGGCAGGGAGCAAAAAGCAAAGCAGCAGATCAGACAGGGAACACGAGGAAGGAAGCAGAGCAGCAGATTGGGCAGGGGAACATAGTAGTACTTGCAGACAGTCCAGAGTTATTGTGTGGCACACCTGCCAAAAAGTTTGGCGACCACTAAAATAGACCATTGGCATTATTCAAAAAAGAAGAAAAATGAGGATGTTTTTATTACGAAGCAAATCTGACCAACTTTCAAAGTTGCAATGAAAAACAAGAATGCTAATCTGGAAGAGGTTGCTGCTCCTTCCTTGCTTAGTTAGAAATTGCTCCGCCTCTGTTGTTAGGGTTTTGGCACCATCTACTGGCATTGCATTCCTACACGGCTCGCCTGGCTGTACTGCATGCCAATAGGAAAATTTTCAAGCACAATGATACTTGAAAGCAAAGGGTGAGGGGATGTATCAGCTTTAGATTCAAGGATGTATAGTATCAGTAAGATGTTAGCAAAAATATAGTAGGTTGCCTATATATAACCTACTCTGTTTCTTTGCATGAAAGCATAACTTGGCCTCTGGAACTTTTTGCTGACGAATACATGCAAAATGAATATTGCCTAACTTGACTCCAAATCCATGCTGAGTTTATAGGATCAAGAGTGTTAAAAGAAAAGAAATTCAATAAATCCTGTTTTTTGTAATCTGAGACTATTTGGTATGCAGTTATTGAGAACCTATATGTTGAAACTCAACCCCAAAATGCCATTTCTGAATATGCTGTGCTTGCTGGAGGAAGTTCTAATTTATTCCAATTTAAACCTTCTTAATGCATTAACAATTCTATGTTCTGACATTTGAGCTCTTATTTTCATCATGTCACTACAGCTAACAAAAAGAAATTTGCTTTTAGATTATGATTATTGCCATGTAGATTTGAACTGTTTCATGAGAACTTTGTATTTCACATTTGGTGAAACTGGTTCAAGTTCAAGTTTTTCTATCATTATTTGCAATAAATCAGACTGTACTGCAGTTCCTGCAGTCTTTTGAAATCATTCGGAGAAAACTTTGCCTAAAGGGGGTGCCAGTTAATTTGTTTGGAACATACAAATCAGAAACTTCAACAGTTGACTAAGCCATAATCATTAGCTTTATCTCTTACTGCTAAACAGAACTGCAATTTGATAAATATATTATATCTTATTTCCAAGTTAAATTATTAGAGCAAAAATATAGCAAAACTGGTTACACATCGCCCTCATATGTGGATTGGCTTCTCCATTTACCACTTTCTAAAATGAAAAATATTTTTCATAAAAAATTGTTTTACTGTTGTTACATCAGAATTAATGGAAATTATAGGAGAGGTTCAGATAATTTACACTATACATTTACTTGGAGTGACTTTTTTTACCATATGAAAAAGGAAGAACTATTACCCTTTTGTTGAACCTCCCAGAGTAGTGGATATTTTGGCTACAGGAACAGAAATACAATGGTTTCTTATGTTAGTCTCTCTGGATATAACAAGTGAGATGTGTGTTGAGGAAGGAAGGGGAAGGTGATGCCTTCATTTTGTTTTATTTAGGAAATTATTTGGCTCCCTTTATAAATGATCTCTACCTACAGCAGAAGAAGTCATATCAGTTGACAGATTCCCACTCGTGCAACATTGATACATCTGCATGGGTTATGACAGAACAAGTTACAATTTAGTTGTGCTGATCAGCACTACGTAAATAGATGGTAGCTCTCTTGAGAAAGGAGGGAAAGCTTTAAGCTTTAACTAAGCATACTTGTTTTTTATAGAAATTTAATATGCTGATCATACTATTCTGACCCTGGTATAGTTAATGAATGCTGTTCTGTGTTTAAAAAAAAATCCATGACTTGCTTGGAGTTTGTTATTGGTGCTGAATTTTGAATGCTAGTGAATATGTTTTGTTTTCGTTGCAAAAGCTTCATTTTTACTTCGGGATAACTAATAACATAAGCTTTTGTGTAGTGAAATTCAGGGAAAATGAATACTCCAAAACAAACTCGTTCAGGGCCACCTAACATCCCCATCTGAGCTCAGTGAATTTCTCACTGTAACACTGAAATAACTTACCTTCCCTACTTTTTCTCAAAATAGCTCTCATATTTATTGTCCTTTTTTCTCATTTTGTTGGTTTGAATTTTTTACAGAAGCCTGCTTTTAACTGCACAAAGTGTTGTCAAAGGCTGTCTTCATAAGTATATACTTTTACAGGATTAAAAAAAGAAACCTACCACATTGCATTTTGGGGATGTCAAAAATATTTTGTTTCTAGGTACTGAATGGGTAGCATACTTGTAACATTAATTTCCTTTCAGTGTTAACAACTTTTTGTAATCAATAATATCACCCTGTAGACTTCACTGTAGATGTCCATACATGTAGAATGGTGTTTATTAGCTTTTTAGTCAGAATAAATTTAGAAATAACTTACTTCCATATTGGAAGCCATCATATTTTAAGCTAAACACAAAATTTGAAATGAAATGGATTAAATGCAGTATTGTAGCAAAATAGTAATTGTATCCTTTATTAATTACATGCAGTGTTTTACACTTAGATCCAAATTCCAGTCTGTCTTAGAGTAGTGTTAGTGCAGTTTTTGGGTCTAAAGTGTTTTTATAAAGGAAAAACTGCAATAGTGACCTGTATCCTCGTTTACTTGTGACAGAATTTGATTTCTTGTAAAAGGTTCAAGTTAGAGCTTTAAGCTTGTCAGTTATTTTCAATCAGATTCAATATTACCCAAATGCTTTTTCAATTAAAACAGACTTTCTTGGTGAGAAGGTATTGTGAATGCAGAGCTTGAGGAAAAAAAATGCATGTGTCTCTAACCCTGTTTCTTTCTTCCCAATACATTTAGCAATAAACCCTGTTAAGATGTTTGATATACAAGACTGAGATTTATAGCTCATTGCTCAACTTTGTCTTTGTTCCAGACTTTTGATGAATGTGTAGCAGCTGGAGGCTCAGACTGTGCTCCAGAGAAACTTTGGCTTCAGATTCCATTCTTCTGTGGCCACAGCTCAGAATGCTGGTAGGGAGATAAAGTTAGCTTCAGTTGCTAATCAAGTGTATTATCACTATAATCTGTATTTAACAGGTCTGACTGTCCAGGCAAAGTCTAGTACCTGGCAGTTAACTAATATGCAATTTGTGGATTACCTTCCAAAAGCATTTGACTTAAAAGAAAAAAAAAACCCTGGCATTACTTCACCCTGTAGCTTGTTTAAAGGATGTAATAGAGGTATACCAGCAATGCTATAATTGATGAGCATTGCCTCAATTATAAACCCCACTTTTATTGATTCACTATCTTGATAATTTCTTGTTAAATCAGGCCAGTATTGCTAACAGTGTGTATCTGCCTGAATGAAAGCGTTCTTGTCAAGCTGATTGAATTTATGGATAGAAAAAGAAATTTTACCTTAAATTTAGCTGTTGTTTTGATAAACCCTGTGCCAAACGATGAACTCTATTTATTAGAAAGCAAAACAAACTCAGTAACTTAAAATATGGATTAAGCAAATGTGTCTTTACAGAGAGAGAGAGATTTCAAGGAAGTCTTCTCCCAGAAATTTAGGTTAGAAAATAAAAAAAACTTCTGTGAAACAATTTCATTCAAATTCTTTTAATACTACTTGATGATATCAGTGAAAACATCTCTTAAGCAAAGAAAAAGGGACTGTTATCAAGTCTATGGTGTCCTAATTTAACAGACTTTTCTGTAAAGGCAAAGCAGAAAACCTCCTGGGAGCTTCTGCTCCAATATGCTCTCTATATAATATGACCTGGTCCTGTCTACCCCAATCTGGTATTGGGAATCAACTTGCAAAAAACATTGAACCCTCACATTATTAGTTTAAAAAAAAATGCGAGCAGCTTTGTAGAGTCATGAAGCTTGACCTCTAGCTTTTCTTGTTCACACAAGTATAGGTGAAAACAGCTTGGGAGAAAAAGTAAAAGATATTAGAGACGGGTGTGTCTAAAGTGCAATCCTGCCCTGACTTTGCAACGATAATGTGAAGAAATCCACATCTAGCAATCCAGAATTCTTGGCTAACATCAGAACCTTGCTGTAATTGCTTTGTATCATTTTAGGAATCCGGGAAGCAGATGGGCTTTGGAGCAAGCCAAGTACAACCTGATTAATGAATACTTCCTAGTGGGAGTTACTGAAGAGCTTGAAGACTTTATTATGTTGTTGGAGGCAGCTTTGCCCCGGTTCTTTAGGGGTGCTACAGAATTGTACCGGACAGGTATTGGAATCTGCTGTTTTCACTGTATTATTTACTCCAGTCTCCTTTATTTTTTCACATGAACTTTTCAGACCACAATGACCCCTTCTGAGCCTGTGGCAGAAATGCTTCTCAGAGAAGATCTTTTCTATCAGTTTTACTAAGCAGGCCAAAAATCTTTACTCGCAACACAAATTGCATACAGGCAGCAGTGGAGCATTTGTTTTTCAGCTATACCACAATAACTTGGCAAACTTACTGCTGCTTATGCGCACATGAAAAGTGGAATAGGCTTTTATCAGGTTAATCAAAAGATATTATCCCACCCCCAGTGTAGAACCCTGAGCTTGTAAGCTGGTCAGTACTGATAGATTGGTCCCACTGAGGCTGACAGTATGGGCCGTATTCAATTCAGATTCGGCCTGATTTCAGGGACAGTGGTTCAATCCATTGATTCAGATCACTGTCCCAATTCGATTCAGCCAAATCCAAATCTGAAGATTCAATGCTGATTTAGGGAATCGGTGATTCGGCCATAGACACAGCTTTAAATGTTTTTTCTACATACCTCGATGTACCAGGCTCGTAAACGGCTGAGATGCTGGGGCAGATGGAGCATCCCACAGGAGTGCAGGGGAGTCCCCTGCATGCTTGGTGGCAGGCCCAGAAGTGGACTGGAAGTACTTCTGGTCCACTTCCAGGTCTGCCACCAAGCGCACAGGGGACACCCCCCGCACCTCACCCCTCCCCGTGCTCCCCCAGCTCAGTGATTGGCCACAGGGGGAACCCAGGTGCCACTCAGTCCCATGAGGCACCAGTCTTGTGTGCTTCTGGTCCACTTCTGGGTCTGCCACCAAGTGTGCTAGGGATCGTCCTGCGCTCCTGTGGAATGCTCCATCTGCCCCACTATCTCAGCATTCACAAGCCACGTGGTACCTTGAGGTATGTAGAAAAAAACATTTAAAGCTGCGTCTGTGTCCGAATCGTCCAATCTCTCCCGATTGATTCAGAGCAATTAAAGGGTCTCCTGATTCTATTTGGATTTGGAGATTTGGCTGCTGAATCAGGTTGAATCTCTGCCAAATGCAATCAGCAAGAGAAGCTTTGCACAGCCCTAGTTGACAGTGCTCTGCATAGTCAACCTTTTTAACAAAGAATTCAGCCCTCATTAAGTCAGTGACAGTCTTTGCAGATGCAGATGCTTGCTTGTATGGATCAGCATTCAAGACTCAGGTGAGAAAATAGGTGGGAGAGATAAATGAGGATCAAACCAAAATGAGAAAATAGGTTTTGTTTTAATTCCTTCCTTAAGGTTATTCTTAAAATGTAATAATCAAGGTAATCGTATTTTATTTTATTTTATGTGGTTACATTATTAAATTCTGGATTAAGTTCTGTCACCTTTGGTACAAGTTATCAGTATGCTAACTGAAGAAAATTGTGCAAACAAATAGTTGAGTCTGTATTGCTGCACTTCTGGAATTACTTGAACTGGAGGGGGAGTGAAATTCTAATTGCTTTCATTTTACATGTAGGAAAGAAGTCTCATCTTAGAAAAACAACAGAGAAAAAGCTCCCCACAAAAGAAACCATTGCCAAGTTGCAGCAGTCTGAAATTTGGAAAATGGAAAACGAATTTTATGAATTTGCACTGGAGCAATTTCAGTACGTCAGAGCACATGCAGTTCGGGAAAAAGATGGTGAATTGTATATTCTGGCACAAAACTTTTTCTATGAAAAGATTTACCCTAAATCAAACTAAGAACGAGGTATACTACTAAATTAATGGACTAAAACTTTGGTCACATCATCTTAGTTCTCAGCCCTGGAAACTAGATTGCTGGTAGACCTCTGAGACATTTTCACTAGTCTTGAGGAAATTGGGCTGTGGATCGCATCAGGGGAGCTGGATGCTGACTAAGTATGTTGGTAATCCAGAAGCCTAAGCTTCAGTACTTTTATCTAACTAATTTTCAGTGGGAGGTATTACCCGCTGTCTTAAGAACCCTACACTTTCATTTATAGCGATTAACCACACAGCAGCCCTAGTTGAAAATATAAACAAAAAATGCTTCTGTTTATGCTGGTTTCGATTCTCAGAGCAATTTATTTTTTGTTTAAACTTCTATGAAGAAGAAATAATTTGTTTCCCAGCTTCAACCTGGAGATCTTGGTTATATACAAACATGGATAGTGTTAATAACTGGTTGACATCTGTGCTTTGTTTTTGTGAATCATGTCACATGATATTCATTGGAATGGTTAATCATGTTCTGCTAAGAAAAGCTACTGCTGCTGGATTTGCCATATTTATATATGTGGTTTTATTAAAAAAAAGTTATAACTGATCATTAGTGTTTAAAAAAATCAATTCCATATTAATATTGTAAAAAGATAGAGAATCAGAGCAATGTTTCTCATTTACTTCCTCCCCTCCAGTGCCAACTGAGGTTGGGAAAACTGTTGAGAAAGTTGGCATTGCCTGCAGTTTTAGTTAATGCTTACACATTGGTATAAGAAATAGTAAATTGGGTATCAAATTGCTCCATGGATTCTTTGTAATAACTGTAAACTGAGATATTGGTGAATCCATATTATGACTCCATTGGTGAGCTGTGGTATGGTTAGGGTTTTCCTACTTCTTCTATACTTTTACCTGTAGAATATTTTTACTAAGGTGCTTTATAATGTGTTTTAAAGCATTGCATTTACAGAAAGGAGTAATATGCTGTAAATATTGCATATTTTATGTATTTGGACCAAAAGGTTACAAGTAACTAGTTTAAAGTGTTTTTGCACCAGTTTTGTTACATGTGAAGTAAAACATCACATCTACTGTTCTACTTCCTGTTTGAGTTAACTGTTGGACATTGCTGAAATGCACTTCAGTGACCTCTATAACTTTAATACACAGCACATTGTCAGGAATTCTCTGTGTATAAAGTTAGTCCTCATCCTTTTATGTAGAAAGAGGAAAAAGGAAATCAAATGTGCAGCCTGGTTGAGAGAGATACAGTGAACTTGACATAAATATATTTATGTAACTGCCTTATTTCACAATTGTAAATTTACATGAGTTGCCATTATTAGCAATGTGAAAAACATGGTAGATTAAGTAGATTGAGATTAGGGAACAGATTTCTGGGTACCAGGGTCACTGTGTTTTATCAAACTGCAGTGGATAAATACAAAAAAATATATAGAAAAATACTTTTTTAAATCAAAGTAGTTGTACATTTTACCACCTGCCTTTTCTTAAAATGAGTTTCAATGAATTTGATTTTGAAAGGGTACAGAGAGGGGACAAGGTGAAATCAATGATATGATTTAAATTATTAAAGAAATGTATTGCTTAAGGCAATAGCATAAATTTACTGAGATGGCGTTTCTTTGACCAGTTTGTTCTAGTAATGAAAACTGTAAAATGGATGTTTGATGCCACAGATACAGTGATCCAGTTACTAAAAGAATTAATGAGATGCTATCAAGTACATTTAAAAAAACCCACCTTTTTAATATGCTTTAATCTTCTGTAAATCTTCCACTTTCAGTTTTAAAACTGAAGTTCTCCCTAATAGTTACATTTTTCTCAATTAGATAATCATGAATTTAGCTTTCTGATTGTTTAGCATGTGTGGCATGAACCTGACGTAGACTGAAAAATCCTATTTCTTATCTGCTATTATTGAGTGTGTCTACACATGCAGTTAATGCGACTGACTATACTTTGGCTCAAACTGAGCTAGAGTAAATTAATCCTAAGGTCACCATCTACACGTGTGTTTAAACAGTAATTTACTGCACTGCTGGATACCACGTGTATCTCGCTGGGCTATCTGGCAGTGCAGTAAATTAGTCTACTGCACCCTAATTGCCATGCAAGTGTAGATGGTGATGCTTTACTGTGCAGCAAATTAGTCTGCTGCACAGTGAAGTATCTCATGTATATGCGCCCTCAAGGATGCACAGGTTTCATTTGGAACAGAATGTTACTTGATCTGTGGTTCTTATAGCTAGTTGTCTGGCTGGATGAGAAGAATTGAGGATAGTAGGATCATACATAAGGAAAAACTATTGAAGCTTTACACTAAAAAGTGGTAACATTTGGAAATAAAATGTATATTTCCATATGTATATATAATCCAATAAGATTTCTTACTAAATGACAGGACAGAGTTCATGTTGACCCTAGTAACTGTATCCTTTTCAGTCTGGTCAAAAACACCTTACTTGATCCTTTTCTGAAATTTTCAGAGTCATGGCTTTGAACAAAAGCATAAAATATTCTTCAGAGGAAAACACTGTACCCAATGTGCTATAAAAATAAGGATTCAAATGACCTAAGCTGACAAGAAAATTATATGTAACGTTGTAGCCATTCACTTCATTAGAGCCAAAGTGTCTGTTAGCAGTGTTGTTTTTGAAGTTCTGTTTCTCTTCTGCAAAAATGTAAAAGTTTTGGAAAATAATTGAAAACAGGGCCCTTCAAAATGATTTGCAAACCTAGAACAAAATCTTTCAGTTACAAAGGAGAACATTATCATTCATTGATTAATATCATGGGGAAGAATGCTTTTTTTTTTTTCCAGATCATGTCACTTCTTGTACTTTACTGGCTGTGAACTGACAAAATTGGTACTGCTGATATAGGAATATGAAAGTCTTTGGATATAGTCACTTAATGTCTGTAATTTTAATGTGGAAATGTATTTATTTTAGCTGGTGCTCTGGAAATATTATGCATGGGATGGAGGCTAAATTCAGATTATGGCTACTTCTGTGCCTGATATAATAATGGATTCAACTCTGAGCATATTAGGGACTTTTGTATTCCCAGGTATCAAATTTCTGTTTCCCCATAAGTAGAGCATTAAGGATGAATAGCTTTACAGATTTTTAATAACCTGCTTTACTAATCTTCAGTTCAGATACTAAAGTTCTCCAAATTGTTTGCATTAAACAAATTTACAACATACGTGAAAATTTGTCTTCCACTCTCTTGTAATGAATTCAATGAAATTTAGTGACATGCAGTATTTTGCTGTTGCAGATTGTGTGGTCAGTAGAGTACATTTTTGTAGCTTTCTGCCTGCAGATATTATTTGGGAAAATCACTGAATCTCTGCACAGAGTGTCTATAATTAGAAGAGATTTGCCATGAAAATAATGTATGCTGAAATACTAGAACCATTGAAGTCAATGGACATTTTGCCATCGACTGCAATAGTGGCAGGATTTTACCCTTTGTGTTTATGGACAGTATTTGAGTCAGAATGTTAAGAACTGGAAAGTATGTTGTGTATAATACCTAAATTTCTGTTAATAGACTCTGTTTATTAATTATATATTGAACATAAATTAAGGGATTTGAAACAGGAGTGAAATTTTATGGTTTTAGAATGTAGCAAAGAGGAAGCAGTTCATTGTAGAGTCTGAAATGCCTTTTCCAGCTATTTAACATGTCTGAAAATGTTTAGCTACCTCTGCTTTCCAGTAATATACTTCTGCCTGTTTATAATCTTAAAATAATTCTATTTACATCAGGAGAGGTCCAATTGCTGTTTATACTTTTGCATCTATTTCACCTGGTATAGAGAAAGACATGCAATGAGAAGAGATGCATGTGTGATGCTGTCTAAACTACGCTGCTTAGGCAGCCAGCTGAAAAGCCTATTTTGAGTGCACTGCCAATTTAGCTCTTTAAAAGTGGAGCATATTTTATGACTACTGGAGATCAGACTTGGAGAAACTGTAATGGATTATCAGTTGTCTGGATGTATCCTTTACTTTAAGCCCATGCAGCTGAAATTTTGCAGTACTATTTATAAAATGGGTCCTCTTTGTGAAGATTTTTATAGTGCATAATTATAAATCTGTTTAGACACTTGTCCTGTCTGATACCTAGATCAGCAATTTGCTGTAGCTTCTGTATTAAGAGAGTTAGGTTTGTGAGCATTTCTACAGAAGTATCGAATGTAACTTTGAGAAACATGGATTGTGCCTCATGCTTTTTATTTTTAGATACACACACAGCTAAATAGTGCCTTTTTTCCTAACAATCCATGTTGAAGATGCTCACTCCCACTCTTTATCCTCTCTCTCTTTTTATCCATATATTGATTCATTTGTGCAATATTATCCCAAATTTAAACCATTTTGTTACATCTGTTTGAGAGATAATCACTTCATTTTCTTTACTATGCTGCCAGCTTTCTGTTGTTGAAGTGCTTCAGTTGATTACCTGATGCAAATGCTATAAAATAAAACTCCCAGTGGGAAGGGGGAAAAAAGTCTGGTGTCCTGTCTTAATATTTGTTATGTAACATTCACATTAAATGGGGTTTTTTGTTTTGTTTTTAAAACAGACTCAATCTATAATAAAATGAACTTTACTTGCAGATTTTGTTGCTGAGTGGGTTTACATTATGGTGGATCTGAAATGGGTTTTTGGTTTGCCTTATTCTGACTGCTACGACAAGGCAAAATGTATAGGCCACTATTATTTCATTGGGTTCTTTTACTGAAAACTTATTACGTTTTTTATAGGTTGTATGTTAAACTGAAAGTGTCAATGGAAAAAAAACTGTAATAAAAATCAGACTTTTAAGAATGAAACAGATTGACATTTAAGCAATTAACTGAAATACACTTACATCTCCTCCAGAAAAGATGATGAGAAAGTCAAACACATGGCAGATGTTAGTCAGGCTGTTCATTGTGCTACTAGAAGATACTTTGAAACTAAGGTGATGACTATGGTATAAAAACCTGTATCTAAAAGAAATGCAATATTGGTATCTGCAAAAGTATCTTCAGATGAGCAACTACCCAGTTGGCACTCCAGACAGTGGTACCCTCAATTCAAGACTTTGAAATGAGTACTGTAAACACAACCCTATAAATACTCCCAGCCTAGCTGCTCTACAAAGCAGCTGTCTCGCATATTTGAATAGTTGGTCATCTGACCCTGCTGACTGTTAACTTTTGATTTCTTAATTGGGGAGTTCCTGTCAGCATTGTTTGTTGAGAAACAACTGTCATATGCTGTGTCAAAGTCCTTTAAGACTAGTGCTGCTTTCAGCTGAGAAGTCTATTAAAGGTTAAATATACCATTTGAATTAATGAGCATACCTCTAACTTAATTCCTAAATATACATATAATCCATCATTGAAACGGACAAGTGCAACTGCTGCTTACAAAGTCATCTATCTTTGCTTAGATCTGCCAATGTAAAGTTGAGATCAGGAAATTGCATGCCTTGTAGAAGGGTATGAGTACTTCCTCTAATTGACAGGCAGGTTTTTCTAAAATGAAGTATTTAGTAACTGAAATAATTATTGCAAACAAACAAGCGTATATCTCTAATAAATGTTGACTTCTCTTATAAAAAAAATAACCATAATATACCCAAATATTCATTTTCAAAGGAACCTCTTAAAATTGATGTTGCCATTATATGGGTAATATATAGTATCAAATTGGAATTGGGGAAGGTGGCTATATGTTCAGTGTTAGGTTTTTCTAGTTCTTGTATTTTCATTTCAATATTATTATTAAGCTGACTGAATCTTGTATATGAATTTAGTATAATTTCCTTACAGCTTAATAAAATACAAGAAGCTGCTAGTGAATCTCAAAGTAATGTCCAGATGTTTTCTTCAAGTGTAAGTCCCCTGCTATGACCTCCCCCTGGCTTCATTACCACATAGCACAGATGTGGTAACTTGCAATAAGAGCTAATTTAAAGGACTAATAATACTCTTTATTTAAAAAAATCTCTATAAAGAACACCTGTGGCTTAAAATGAAGACTTCAAGACCTTCCACCTTGTCATAATAAGACTGTATCCCCATGAAAATGAAAAACTATGGTAAACATTCTCTGTCTATTTTCTAGATGTTCATAATACTTACCCTGGATATTAATTTTCTTCAGTTTGCTGCATTAATTATTTACATTTATTCCTTTTATAAAAATGATTACATGAGGAATGAACTATACATTGTAGTAATTGAAAGTAGCACAAAAAATATGTATTTCTTAAAATAACTTTACTAGGCTTGGGATTTTTTCTAATTCAAGCAGTTGTATTTCTTTGCTCTTAAATGTGTGAACTGCTCCTACCTAAATGACTCTAATTACATACTTGGACACCGTTTGTAAGTATTGCACGATCTTGTAATTTGGTCTGGATATTTGTCTGCTCGGTTAAAATGGTGTTTCCTGGACATGGCTTTGTTTTCAAACATTACCCCATATCATCAAGATTAAAAAATTTAGAAAAATTACTTTTTTCTTAAGGGGAACAAAGAACAGAAATGTACCATAAGTCTTCAGAATACCACATATTGCTAAACTTGGTATAGGGATTCCTTTGCTTTAACTCGGAGATTCTCAGCCTTTTACTTCCTGAGGCCCCTCTAGCATGCTATAAAACTCCACAGCCCACTTGAGCCACAGCAGCTGCCCAGCTCCCCAGTCCTGCCTGCATAGCCCCGGGTGCAGCAGGTGAGGTTTGGTGGGGAGACCTGGGACCCCACTCAATTGAGCAGCAGCACAGAGCCTTGCCCACTTGCAGCACCACCTGCAAGATAGAGTTTGTGGGGCCAGGTGGGGCAGGCCTGCCCCCACCCCTTTCTAGGGACTCACCTTAGCCGTGGGGGGCTAAGGTGGCTCCTCCCCCCACCAGGCTGGGCTAGGCAGACCCCCCCCCCCCAAAAAAAAAAAAACCCCAAAAAAACACCCCCTGCTCGCAGCCTCCCAGGGAGCTGTGGATCTCTAGTTGAGAACTGCTCTAACCCACTCAAATGGAGACTGATACAGAAGCTGATGGGAAACGTTACGGACTGTTCTGCACGACTAGATGGCCATAATGGTTCCTTTTAGCCCTAAAAATGGTATCTTGATAAATATTTGTTGAGTCTTGGCACAATGAAGCACTTGGGGCCTTCCTCCTTTATTTAGTATTTAATACAATTTAAAGTGGTCATGGGTTGAAGGTCAGCAGTAGGGTTTGGTATTCTTTGTTTTTAGAACACATATGGCTTAAGTTGAATACTGCTGTGGTGGGTGGGGAGCAAAAGGGTTAAAGCTCAGTTTTGTAATTCAATTCAGGGTGAAAGACAATGTGTAGCTGTGTGTGTGACGACAGTATGTAATGAATACTGATGAAGTTCAAGCAAAGAGATAAGTGACTGTATACAAATTATTATTTTAACATTTTCACTGTGTTTACTCTTTCTCCAAGCCTCTTACTTCCAACAGAGAAGAGGACCAATCATTTGGAAGGCAAAGCATGAAATCACCCTTTTTCCCAGAGAGCAATCTCCTATTTTTATTATCTGTATCAAATGTCATTAAAAAAAAGTTTCTATATGGATTTGGCAAAGAAAAAAAAAATAATTGAAGGGAAGGATATTAGTAAAACTTTCTTACTACTTAAAAACTCTTCCTATGTACTTCTGTTAGAAATGCTTAAAAAGTACCCCCCTCACATGCCTGTACCTTTCCTCACTGTTTTTTAAAAAGTTCAAAAAGCCTCTTAAAGCCACCCCCAGATTCAGTGTTATTAAAAGTATAAATAAATTTAAATCCAGAAAGTGGCAGTCTGGTGAATGAATGGGAATAAAATGGCTCCGCTGTTTATGTTGCTTCCTTTTCAGATGGAGGAATGTTAGGTGAAGAGTGTTAGGAAAAGAAGAGGCTTATACCTGAATAAAACGTAGCATACCGCCCTGCCATCCCTGTCCTTTTGGATATAGGACACTAAACTGCTGCACCTGCCATGCATCATGTTAAAAAGTACTGTTGGTTGAATAAAAACTGATTGAAGCCCAAACAAGTGCCACATATATTATGTTCATACGCAGGTCTTTACTAATAGTGACTTGAGTTCTTCCATGGACTTTAGACCCAGCTTCCTAGGCCTTGGGCTTTTCTTTGTCTTACCTTCCTTCAATTTAGGGGCAAACTAGCGTTTTCTGTTCTGATCTGTTGCCTGTCCTAGATATAATAGTTGAGTCCTCTAACTGAGGACAGGGACAGGTTTTATCTCTGTAGGACTTGCCATGAGATCTAGGAATATGCCCTAAGACAGGCCAGCAACCTTTTACAAGCAGTGGTCTGGAACAACCCAGCATCAGTCCAATGCAGACTGAGTGGCTTTGGCAGCATGCTGGGTGGGGAGAGCCTTTTCCTGTGCCAGTGCTGCTGCCACTTCTCCCAGCTCCGTTGTGGGCAGGGCACCATGAGGACCAGGTGTCTGTAAACTGCATTCACGCTGCCATCTTTTTTTCCCGCTCCCTTCCCCTGCCCCTGGGCTGTGGCACAAGCACAACTGGAAGTTTCCCAGCCCTAGTGCAGCTCCCCACTAGCTGGAAGCTACACCCTTGCTAGGAGTGGGGGAAAGCAGTGGCAACACAGATGAAATTTGCAGATGCCTGAGCCCAGCACAGCTCTGCAGGGTGAAAGCTGCACCCCTACCACAGCCAGGCTGGGGAAGCAACAGCAGTACTGGTGCAGCTCCTAGGTGCCTAGCCCCATCCCTGGCCCTGGTGCATGGGCACAGGCAAAGCCCCCTGCCGCTTGACATGCTTCTGAAACCACCTAGACCCTGTTGAACCAGAGCCAGGAGGGCAGGGAGAAACAGCAGTGGTGCAGGTGAAGCAGGAAGCTGCCTGGCTGTAATGTATGAATAGGCAAGGCCCTCCAACTCCATGGGCCAGATCTGTCCTGTGGGCTGCATGTTGTTGACCGCTGCCTTAAAATATCTGACAGACACTTAATGTATTAAGAAATCCAGTTTTTGCATATATTGTTTCATTTTCCAATAGGGTCTATGTAACCAAAAATTAGAATCTGAACTGGTCTTAGTTTAGTAGACCTCCCAGCCACACTCTCATACCTGTCAGGTTGCACTTTTTATTTAAAATGTGAGAAATAATTGATCAAATAGCCAGAAGAAGGCACTTACATACTTCTCCACTTAATCTACATTGTCCCTTCCTAAAATCTCAAGCAATCTCCCCTTCCATAACAACTTCATTCATCCAAATTTAGGACATGAAAGAATGGTCAAATTTGCAGAGAGTTAAAAGGGGCAGAGACCTGTTGTGAAGTACCCAATGCCTGTTAGCCGCCTGCTGCCTTCGCTTCTGTTGGGGCAGGTGAAAGGTAAACTGGAAGAATTCAGCTCTCCTTTGGTCAGGGGTAAATTGTTCTGGTTTAGCTTTCCTGTACTGCACGGCAAGTCCTGTACAGAAGTCTCTAAGTTTCCTGTTGGCTACTTCTTAGATTTTACTTATACTTTTATTGTCTGTAAAGAATGCACCAGGTTTCTGAGAACAATTCATTGTCCACACTTATAATGTGGCTATTGAGTCTTTTCTTACAATGACTTGAGTAGTAGCATACTGGGGCCAACTTCCCCTCCAGCAGTTTGAGGCTATTGATAGGAAACTTGCCTTGTATCAACTCTTCTCCAGTAATTCCCACTTCATATTAAATCTATGTAATATGATCACTTGTCCATACCTTGAGTGTTTATACAGCTGGGATTCTTACTGACTAGTTCCAAGGGTATGGCAGAAGCCTAGGAAATAGAAAAGCAGGGAAAACAGCAATGTAAGAAAAATCTCATCAATGTACAGTCCATTACATTTTCTCTGTGCCCATAACTATTTAAGTCAGAGGTCAAAGATATGGCCTGTGGAGCCACATCATACAGCTGCTAGTGGTGGCCCTGGGTCTCAAGTTGACCCACATGCCACGACGGACTGGCCCCATGTGTGGCACCCACACATGGCCAGCGTGAGCTCCTGCCTGCCCCCTGCTGAATGCCAGATCCAGTGGGCGGTCCAGGACAGTCACCATGTGTAGCATGGGTGCTGGACCACACTGGAAATGGCCCAGTCCCAGACTAATTGGAGCAGGTGTTGTAGGCACTGGATCTGACATGCAGGAGTGGGGGATCTGTGGGTCCCCTGCATGCCGCATCCAGCACCTGCTCTGGCTGGTCTGTGGCTGCGCTGCGGTACTTCAGCCAGTCTAGGACCTGTGGAGCACACAGTGCCCACCCCAGAGTGGGCACCACACATGACAGTCCAGGACCAGCCAGAGTGGGTGCTGCAGGTGCTGGAGCCAACATGGCAGGGTGGAGGGGGCAGGTCTGTGGGCCTGATGCAGCCTTTGTGGCCAGTCCCACACCAATCATCTGGCCTGTGCCACTTATCTGGCCCAGAGGGCCCAATGGATTTGACACCCCCAACTTCAGTCATTGGGAGTTCTATGAAAGATGTGAGAAGTTTGTGCTGACAGTGCTACATGTTCCGTTTATTTTTTAAATACTATTTAAAATTTAGGCTAAATATCTTTAAATTTAACCTTTAATGTTAGATACCTGTTCTATTAGCTGATATTTTTCTTTAGAGCTCTTTAGGAGTCCACAGTTTCCATGGACTTAAAGTTTGGTGCCTAGATATCTATTTTGTGTGTCTTTAATTAGGCATCCAGGTGCCATGGTGGGGAGGCATTTTAATTAGAGCAGCTGTCAAAAAAAGCTGCAGCGTCTCGTGTATTCAGTGTCCTGTGTTTCAAAATGGTGGTGGAGGTAGTTTAACTAAAGCTCATTCGAGCTTTAATTAAAGTGTCCCTGCCACCATTTTGAAATGCGGGACACTGAATATGGGAGATGCTGCAGCACACCGGAACATTTTAATTAGACCTGCCCAGCAGGTTTCATCCAATCAATTAATTGTGTCTGCTCCGACACATTCTAATCAGAACAAGTTGGAGCACATGTATAGGCACCCCCAGATTTGAAAATGTGGGTCTTATTCCCCAAAACATTTTCTTCTTTTATGGACTCTCTCTTTGGAATGAACATCATTTCTCACTTTGTACCCTCTCCTTTTTTCATTTTTCTGGATCTTCTTGCCTCAAATCACATCTGCGAGAAAAATGTGAGTTAAGAGCATTAATCATTTCAGAACCTTCTATGTAACTCTTTGAAGACAAAATACTGCTTCTGCTGACTCCAGGCTTTTTGCCTAGGGTGGTGTCTTCTTTCTACATAAATCAAGAAGCCCTAGTGTTGTTTTGTCCAAATCTGGGGAAGAAATAACCCTCAAGGAGCAATAACTACTTTCCCTATGATGTCACTGCCATAAAAACAAGCAAGCAAGCAAACGATCTCAAAGAGCTCAAGAAGCATTGTTCTCTTAAACTAAAGAGAAAGTCAGAAGCTCTTACACTGCTTTAGCCATACAAAGTAAAAGTAAATATCCCTGTCTCATTACATGAGCAACACAAGACCCAAGAGTCTCGGATGAATGGAGACCTATAATTTCTGAACAGTCACAGCTATAACATCACTCTTGCACTACCTATGAAAAAGTTTTGGAGTCTCCTGTAGGCTACTTAGCTTTTACCCTCATTTTATTGTCTATGAAGGATGCACCAGGTTTCTGAGAACAGATCGTTGTCCAGACTTGTAATGTGGCTGTTGAGTCTTTTCTTAAAATGACTTCAGTAGTAATGTAATGGGGCCAACCTCCTCCGCAGCAGTTTGGACTGCTGATAGGAATTTTTCTAACTCTCCTCCTGTCTAGGTTTGCATTCAGCATGATTAGAGGATAGAACAGTTAGGTTGGTCCCCTCTATTATTCTTTCATGAGAGATGGGGATTTCACTTGGTTAATGTGAATAAGGAATCATGTTTGTACATTAAGATACTTAATTCCTGTACTGCTTTTTCTCATCTCTCCCTTCATTTCTAGAGGACTCCTTTCTCTTTACCTGCTAATGAGGTATCCTTTTCCAAGAGGTAAATCATTTTCCTTATAGGATGAGCTAGGTTCTTTCTTACTTTTAGGTGTTTGCCAGTGAACATCTCTGGATGTGTGGATCTGTTTTGGTTCTGATTTAAGAGGTCCTCTTTCACTGGGTACCAGTATACTCATTCAACACAATGCATAAGGCTCAAAAGATTATTTTGCTCACAAGGTGCTGTTTAAATTAACCCTTCAAGTAAAAATGTCTTTCTAAGCAATATTGGTGTGTGCTTTGATGACCTGGGTCTATGCAGCTTGCTTGAATCTGCAGTGGGGTAGGAAACTCAACCTGAATCTCCTGCAATCCAGGTTATCAGTCTGAACACAACCATCCTTCCTCTGAGATGGCATTATCGGGTATCATTTTTGCACTCATTCAAAATATGGCTTCTAACTTTCTGAACTAAAAAAAATATATAATGTCCCCTGCCTTTCCATGATCTTCAACTAGTGTGCTCAACTCTGAAGCATGATAGTAGACAGACTCGTGAGAATTTCAGTGGGATACCACAAGGTGATGTGGAAAGGACACAGGACTCCAAGTTGTTTGATGATGAAAAGGTTAATCCCACAGATTTTCTATGGTGTGCTGCAGTCATCTCTGGGTACAGTATATCTCTCGCTAGAGCTTGAGGTTAAATCACAGAACCTCTAATTAGGCTGGGAATAAAAATGCAGCAAGCAGCAAGTTTCTGAAAGCTAGAAACAGCAAATTGGACCCTCCCCTTAGAAAAGGTCAGAATAGAACAGATGTGTGATCAACTAGCACTAAGGGATTCGCATGTATAGTTTACTGCCCTAAATTTTCTAAATCTGATTCTTGCTTCTGTAGTTTTTTTGTAGGGTAGAAAAAAGAATTGTCATGATTACATCTTGATTTGTTTACCATAACTACATAAAAACTCTGGGGAAAAACAGGCAGCAGAAGGCAGTATGACCTCCACCACAACTGTGGCCACTGAAGGCAGAGATTGTCAACCATCTATAGTAACTACTTCAGAGAGTTATGTGGTGAAATAGGCATCAAGTGGGGGAAAAATGGAACAGGAAACAAGCACATTAATCAGAAATAAGTCTACCAGCCATATTACCAGACTTAATCTAGTTGCATAAAATATAGCAAGTCAAGAAGTAAAGGCAAGACCTTAAAAAATGGAAACTATAATGGTGCTAAACTAATATTCCTCTTGCCCCTGCTTTTATGCCTGCTTTTTAACAGCACAATGAAGCAATAGTATACCTGTGTTCTGGATACATCTCAGCTATTGGCAAAATGAGACGTACATTTCCCTCAAACATATGATACTCTGTTGTGTGACCATGTAAATTGAAGACTCCATAGCAGCATGTTTGCACAAAAAGGCAGGGTTTGCAGTTCATGTGGCTACTTAGTACTTCATGAATGGCATGCTGCTGCCAATGGATGAATTATTCTTCTATCATGATTTAGAAATGGGACGGCAGGAGGAACTTTCAGAGATGTTTTTCCTCAGTGTGCCTTGTGCTCATAAACAATGGGCAAGGTTTATGCTTGTGACACCAGAGGAGATTCAGATTTCCTTGGGCAGGTCTGAGCAAGCGTCTCTCAGAAACCTTTCTATATGCAAACCTGTATAATGACTTTCTACATTTTCTCTTGAATATGGCCATTTTGCTTGCTGCTTCCAGTCCTGAATGGGTGGTTAGGTTTGGAAAATTGCTTCCACCCAATTGCTAGAAGTCTAGGAAGAAAGCATGCTTCACCTACAGCCCAATTCATATGCTGTGGCCTTCCATTTTCTTATTGTGGCATGCAAGTCTCACAAGCATCTTAAGTGAAAATAAAAATCTGATAGATCAACCCTGCACCATTTTTTAAAAGAACAGGATTTGCTAGATGTCCAACTCCTTCCTGATGATGGACCTGGAATTCTATTTCGATTATGTCACATCTAATTTGCAATCCCTTCTCTGCATGCCTATGCAAAGAACCTGCTCTGTGAAACAGGAAAAGGCCCACCTGATTTTATCTAAAAAGGAAAAAAGTTATGCATTGCTTTTCCTTTGATGCATGCAATTAGGTGAATCTCTGTAGATGAAACACGTCAAATGATGCTCTCACTGGCTCTCCCTTGCCATCCTCCAGCAACGTCCATCATCTAATGGTCGTATGAAAAGCTATTTAGTCACCTGTTGTCAATGGTAACCAGCTCATAAAATCTAGTGTATCCTTATTATGTACTATTATGAGATACTATTGCTTAGACACTGTATCATGGGATAGTCTGCCATCGTTGTCAGCCTCTTTTACAGGCTGGGTGCACTCTAACTCTCCTCATAAAACTTTGTTTGAACCCAGGGGTCTTGATGCATCTCAGCTTGGTGTTTTTTCAAAGGAAGCTTTTTATTTTATATGAGGCTGGAGTGACCTTCCTGTGCACAGTGTATTACATCTGTATTATTCATAACTAGTGTACAGCTGTCATGTCCCCTTCTTAGTGCTTCTCTCATTGCCCTTCTTTTACAATAACATCCTGTAGTTCTATGTTTTCAGGTTTTTTCCCCTTTATGGAAACTATGAATGTCTTGAGCATCTGATTGATCTCACTGTTTAATCTCATGCTGAAGGGATATATGCTAATGCACTTACCATTGGAAAAGTGGTAAATTACTTGCTTGTAATTGTGATTCTCCAAAGCTAGTGTTTAGCATTCATCCACCCTCTTTCCTGGCTTTATCCCCTCTAGAGTTCGGGTTTGTTTTTTGTTCCTTCTTGAGTACTTTTTAATGAATGACATCAAGTTTTATTTGGCTACAAAGGACTAACATGGAAGAGAAAGAATAACAAGAACAAATTTTCTTTCTGTCTGATCTTTGAGCTAAATAAGAATTTTATAATATGACATGAAATCTTGTAGCTTTTAACAATTTTTATTTTTTATTATAACTTATTCAATTGAAGAAATTTCTGGAAAGTTGTTGCCAAAAAAGTATAAAAGGCACAGAAATGTAATATTGAGGTAGGGAAGCTGTTGGTTTAATGTATTTTTAGTTCACCTTTAAGGACCAGCCAACCAATTTAGTATACTAAGAATAGCAAATCTGCAGTATGACATTCAGCCCACTGAGAGTACATCTGTATAGCATACACAGGGCTATGTAAGAACCTGAGTTGTGTCCATCTGAGATAGCTTAGGTACAGAAGCATGATAACCGTGTTATTGTGGTGCTTTGCATAGGCTGTGAGCTTTCCTTACTACAGACACTTCCTGTCCAGCTGTAGATAAGCAATATTAACTGCTGTGCCTCATCAGCAAAGGGCAAGTAATATGTCTATAATTGACTTGTATGTTGTGAGTCTTAATTTACTAATGTCATAAAATGCTCAGAGACTCATGTATGCAAGTCCATGTATGAAGCAAGTCACTAAATAAGACAAAGTAGTCTAAAATGCATATTAATGTATTCCTAATTTGTGTTGCAACCTAACACCCAGCTCTTTAAAATGGTTTACTCACAGATGTGCAGTTATTTATTTAGTAAAGGGCTCTTCAGCAAAGGACACTTGTGGTACTTCATCAGCAGTTTTGGAAGACGGCAAAGGGCAGCATCACCAATATTTGTAAGGTAACAGAAATCCACAGTCATTCTAAACCTACAGATAGCTCACAGGCTGGTGAACAGAACACAGATTATCTCTCTGGTGGAGAGTTTTGAGGAGCAGATCTTAGGCTAATTACAGACAGTCTAAAAACCTGAGACTGAATCAATTCAATCATCACAGGTTAACCTAAACTGCATAGATTGAACTGATAAGCAAGTGAACAGACATTCACTTTTGATTCTAGAAATGCAGCCACAGGCCTACAGTGGCCCAGGCTAGAAGCTTGGGAGCACTAAAGCATGCCTCCCTGCTCAGCTGGAGTAGACAGCTTGAATCTAGAGGGGCCTGGGACAGAAGTTCAATAAACTGATTTAACCTAAATCACTTCAGTCTGATACTACTTCCGTCCAGGTTTATCTTAAACCATTTTCAGACATTTTCAAAGTGGTTTATGTGCACTGAACTTCTGTTGTGTCACAGGTTTGAACCGGTTTCCAATCACTTACACTAGTTTATGTGTAATTTCTGTCCCTAGCTTTAGGTTAGGTTCCACAATTTTTAAATCAGTCTGCGTGCCGAACTTCTGTTCTGTTACAGGTATGGACTGGTTTCCAATCACTTATTGGTAGAAGTGTAATGTCTGTACCTGGCCTAGGTCCTTATTTTGTTGGAAGGAGCAAGATGGATGCTACATATGGCCCAATGTTACATTAAGACCCTTCATCAAAAGCAAGTGACAATGTGGCATTCTGCACGCCTGTAATTTAACATGATAATAGAGTGTTATAACCTAGCCTGTAGTTTCAAAAATAGAATTTCTATACTAATCATCCCTACAAGTATATGGGTGTGAGAGATTAATTAGTTTTGCACTAAAAAAAAATCAGAGCTCATCCTCAGCATTATAGGGCTCAATATGACACCAGTCAATCCATATAACATTAAGATTTATGCACAATGCAATAAATGAGCTATCTGGCTGCCCAATGAGCACAGGGGTATCAAGATCTGGATGAGCCATCCCAAACAAACAGCTCCTTTCAAACAAAGGAAGATCTAGTAGGAAAAAGATGTTAAGCTGTAGATGGTTGGGAGGGAAGCAGAGGGGCTGAAGGATTCTTGCAGTGTGCTGGTCAATCAGCACTTCTATAGCTGGAGCTGTCTGGCAGCAGGGTGTAATGGTTCCAGGGACATGAAGGGCCCTATGTTACCACAGGACTATGAAGCCTTAAACTACATGCTGCAAAATCTTTGCATTGCATCCAGTCATTTCTTGGGTCCAGTTGCCTGTCTGTTCTCTCTCCTTTTTAGGAGACGGCTGTTATATAGTAATCAGGAAGGTCATTTGTGCATCTTCGTTTGCCAAAGGACTTGCTCTTTAATCTAAAGTTGTACAGATCTGAACCTTGGGACAGATGAACTGTAAGCTGCCTATCTTCAGCCTTCATCAAGCTCAGAACAATTATCAGGAGGTAATTATTTAGCTGCAAGCCTAGGTTTCATGAGGGATAAGTGCTGACAGATTCATTGCTCTCACCCTTATGTGGTTGCCTCTGCCTCACTGACTATTTTTTTTAACAGCCTGAGCATTGCTTTTCTTCAAGACTCATGCTTTCAAAACGGTTCACAAACACTGCAAGCAAATCCACTGATAGAAGTGTAAATGTTAGTTAGAGTTTACTAGATAAAACTAGCCACCAAAACCTCCAGTCTTGAATGAATTGCCAGAAAGTGGATAATTCTGCATTTCAGTCACTAGGTGGTGCAAAAGGAATATTCATGTCAAAGAGCGAAGGCTTATTTGCTGCTTTGAAAGGCTTCATTAGCATGTGATGTCATCTCCCCCCATTTTAATGGAGTACTTGTGTTTCTGCTGTCAAGTTTGCCTTTTACAAAGGGTCAAGATTCTTGCTGCTAACCTCGTTCCAGCTTAATTTAACATAAAATGAACTGCTTTCCTGTGGCAGAGAGGTTATATGTTTCAGATTCACCAAATTGCCATTAATGCAGGATGAATAGGATAGAATTTTCTCTTAAAATAAACTAGCATCTTTTTTTCTTTTCACATTATTCCTTAGAGGTGTTTTTATAACAGTGTCTCCTTTCTTGTGCCCTGATTCAGAGAGGTTTTCAGTGCTAAATTGAAGCTAATTATTTAATGCATTTAAAAGGCTATTCTAAGTTATAAAATTATGTTGGCATTGTATTTATATGGGTGAAGAATTAACCTTAAGAGGTTGCCCTTTCACCCAAAATGGGTTGCTCACTTGTTTTTCTGTATTGATTAAATGTTTAAAGTGCTGCTTTTTATCTCAGTAACTGCCTGCAAAATTGGTCATGTTGATATTTAAAAAGGCAAATAGAAAATGTTTATTTTTTCACAAACCTTTTTGGCATATTTCTGAGCTTCTTATTGCACCTCCACTGAGCTATAGTATACTATAAAGGAACAATAGTAACCTTTCTGCTTAAACAAGCATAACAGTGTAACAGCTCTCTTCCACTGAAACTCCGATGAAAGGGTTGCTGCAGTGCCAAATGCATATTATATTGCATGATGAAGTGAGGCTAGCAATCCTGAATAGCTATGCAAAAAGACTAAAGTAATCCCACATTGCAGGGTTGATGTGAGATTTTATCAGAATTTCTGTTAATGTTCTCTCCAGAAATTAAGAGGTCTTTCTTCTTTGAGCTTTCCAGATAAAGAGTATGCATTCCTATTAGCCTCTAGGCCAGAGGCAGGCAATTATTTTAGCTGGAGGGCTGGCTAACAAGTTTTGGTGAGTAGTTGTCAAGGGCCACAAGGGTAGCCTTGCCCCTTGTCAGGTGCCCTGTCCTCTGGTCACCATCTTGGGACTGGAAGTCCTGCCCCCTAACCCCCTGAACTTCGCCACCAGAAGTCCTTGCCCTTGCCCCTGGAAGTACTCCTTTTGGGAAGGGGGTTTGCCATCTTGGAACCTGAAAAAGACAAATTGTATACTAAAAATCAAACATCCATAATAACATATTTTGATTTTTTTTTAATTGTCCTCATTTGTGTTTGCATCATGTATATAGAGGTGATTGCATAATAGCTCAAAATGAAGTCTTATTCTTGTATATTGTAGGGGGTTGTGCAAGGGTGGGGGATACGGAGTCTATGGGGGGCTGTGGGGTATGTGCATATGTAGGGTGTGGGTGGGTGAGTCTGGGGGGATTGTAGGGTGGTGTTTGTGGGGATGTGTGTGTATGTCGTTTGTGGGGGGACTGTGGGGTGTGTGGTGGGGGTGTGGGTGTGGGGTGTGCATGGGGGTGTGTGGGTGCATGAGTGGTGGGGTGCGTGCACATAACAGTGAGTGGCATTCCGTGCAAAGGTGGGGGAGGTGCATGTGGGGAGGGGTGTGGAGTGTGAGGGGAGATCTGGGGCAGGGTGTGGGTAGGTGCGGTGTTTGTGGGGTCTGTGATTGTGTGTGGGAGGAGGGTGTGGTTGTGGGGTTTGTGGGTATGGTGGGTTGTGCATGGGAGACCCCCATATGTACCCTCCTTGAGCCTGTCAGCACCCGCCACTACCCCACAACAGCCTGGAGCCTGCACACCCTATTGTGTCTCCCCACCACAGCCAACAGTAAGCAGCCCCATCTCACACCTGCTCTAGACTCACCTCAGTGGGAGCAGATCAGCCGGAACACACGCACAGCCCCAACCCCAGCCTGCCCTGTGCCTGCTCCGCACCACCCACCCATGGCATGTCCTGCTGCCCCCAGGCACACAGCAGGGCTGGGGTGGCTCTGTGGCTGAACTGGCTTTGTAGGTATCCCAAGCAGTGGCAGCTCCTTCTAACTGCTGCTGCCTCTGGTCCCAGTGTCATGGTACTGATGGGGACCCATGCACGCAGCCCTGATCCAGCCCACCCTGCCTCTGGACTCGCCTGAGCTGAGCAGCGGCAGTGGCCAGGCAGAATCTGTTGCTCAGCACAGGGGAAAAGTGGCCCGTTCCCCTGCTGTTACCAGGACTTTCCTGCTACAGCTGCTCAGAACCCACACTGGGCTGCCCTTTGTCTGTTCTGCACTGCCACTGCTGGCCTGCTGGGCAGCTCAGAAGCAGCGGAGACACATGACAGCCTGGTGTGGGCTCTGGGAGGCTTCAGCAGGAAGAGCCCAGCAGCAGTGAGAGAGAGGGGCTACTTTTCCCCTGTCTGCGCAACAGTTTCTGACTGGCAGCCACCACTGCTGCCACTGCCTAGCCTGGGCGGGTGAATCAAGAGTGGGTACGGACTGAGGTGGGTCAAGGTTGTGTGCACAAGTCCCTGCCGGGACCGAGGCTGGGGCAGCAGCAGTGGCAGCTGGAAGGAGCTGCTGCTGCCTGGCATGCCTAGAAAGGCAGTCCAGCCATGAAGTTGTCCCAGCTCCCCTGTGTGTCCCACCCCCAGGGGGTGACAGGATGCACCACAGGTGGGTGGTGCCTGGGCCAGGTGGGACAAAGGGACCCACTGCAGGCTGGATAAAGCCCCTCTGTGCACCGGATCCAGCCCATGGGCCATATTTTGTCCACCCCTAGTTTAAGATGAGGATTCAAGACCAGGTAATGCTCAGAATTTTGAAAAAATATGTATAATCATGTCAAGGTAGAGAGAAGGTATGCATGTGTTTAAAGGATAATCTTAAGTAATATAAGACTAATGAGAAATAATAAGACTATGGAGAATTTTTAAGGAAAGAGTGACCTCCATTTTTCTCCATTCACTGAAAAGTTTTTAAGAGTTTCTGTTAAACCCATTCTTGTTTTTAAGCAGAAGCCAAAGAGTACTATTACTATAAAGTACATTATAAAGGTTTTTTATTATTATCATAGTACTGATGGAAAATGTCCTCTCATGTACTTTCAGAGGAAATGCACTCCACATCAGCCCTGCACATTAGCTCTGGGACCACAGACTGGCCTCATACACCAGAGCCAGTTTCTAGGGTCGGAAGGGACCTGAGTAAATCATCTAGTCCAACCCCCTGCCATGGCAGAAAAGAGTACTGGAGTCAAACTACCCCAGAAAGGTATACAACTAGCCTTCTCTTAAAGACCCCCAGGGTAGGAGCCAGTACCACTTCTCTTGGAAGTGTCCAGTCAGGACACTTCATACAACACATGCTCCATGCTGGCACCGTGCATGAGCTGCACGTGGTACACAGGGCTGGTCCAGGACATGCAGTGTATAAGGTGCCTGTGGGGACTGGCCCTGTGTACCAGTTCTAGTGCACAGGGCCTAGTCCATGGGCCTGATGGCCAGCCCCGTGCGCCTCATCTGGCTCGTGGGCCTGTTTTAAAGGTGTCTGAGAGTTCAGACACACCACATATTAATACTAGTGTAATTAACCTTTACATGGGTATAAAATGATGTACAGCCTACACTGCTATAACTTACTTATATCTATAATATTAGTTTGGGAAAAATGAAAGGATAAAACTATTCTGGTATGTGTTTGTGTGTGTCTACATCTATCTTGGGTTGCAGTTTTCTAAAGACTTGCCACCTAGTGGTGAGATCTGTAATAGCAACCTACTAGGTGCTGCTCTTCTGAAATTGTAGCTTGTAGGGTGTGCAAAACAGACCCTTTTCGATTTGGATCTGGATTTGGCCCGAATTGGGGACAGTGATTCGATTTGTTGGTTTGGATCACTGTCCCTGATTCGATTCGGCCAAATCTGAAGATTTGATGCTGACTTGGACATAGACACAGCTTTAAATGTTTTTTCTACATACCTCAAGGTACCAGTGTGGCTTATGATCACTGCAGTGCTGGGACACATGGAGCATCCCACAGGCCCTCCATGTGCTCGGCAGCAAACCCAGAAGTGGACCAGAACTTCCAGTCCACTTCCGGGTCTGCAAGGGACTGTGCTGGACCCCCCCCCCCCCCCATTCCTGAGCTTGGTGATTGGCCATGGGGGGACTCTAGGTGCCCCCCCAGACCCAGGAGGCACCAGTTGCTGAGTCAGAGGTGCCTGGGGGTCCCCCCTTGTGTGCTCCACAGCGGACTCGGACGTAGACTGGAAGTGCTCCTGGTCCACTTCCAGGTCTGCTGCCAAGCGCACTGGGGAGCCCCCCATGCTCCTTTGGGGCACTCCATTTGCTCCTCATCGCAGCATTCATGAGCTGCCTGCTACCTAGAGGTATGTAAAAAAAAACAAAAAACCACCATTTAAAGCTGTGTCTATCTCCAAATCACTGGATCTTGCTGAATCTCTCCAAATCAATTCAGAGGGTTCCAATTCAAATCAAAGAGATTAAAGGGTCAGAATGAATTGGGCCCAGTCTCCACTGAATTGAATCAGGGACCAAAGCTTCACACAGCCCCAGTAGCTTGTCTTTCTGCTCCAGGTCCTGGTGTAATTTTTATTAGTGTACAATACAGTGTATATTGCACTGGTGTATAAGTCATGTATTTAGGTCATTGTCATCCTTTGATCTGAATTCTGAAGTCTGCATCATCAATCCATTCACTATTTTAAAATCTCAGACACTATGGTAGTTGAAAGAATTAATGCTGGTTAAATAACTTTCGAGAGGGGTAAGATCTGCTAGAAATCGGTCATGACGTTCACATTAATCCATTTGGCACTCTTCGGAGGTCTCGCATGGACTGCAGACTCCAAGGACCTGGAGTCAGGCTTCATTAAGGAAGTAGGAGTTGGAAATAGCTTTCCAAAATATTTAAATCTGAAATCTTTCATTGTTTTCTTCATCCCACCCCCAGTACTTCAGATGCTGGAAGAGACCTTTTTATTCCAACTGGGCAGACATAGTCCTTGGTCACTGGTCTAGCTTTTGCCCTAGGCCAACTCCTTCCTCTGCTATAGTTCTAATCCTTCAGACGCCCCGGCTCCAGCTCCCCTTTTGAACCTACTTGTTAGCATCCTACTTGTTAGTCCTGCAAGTTCCTGCCACTCTAGCGGAAGACAAAAGTGAAATGATTCCATGTTAAAATTAATGGTACCATCTGAATTTCAAGGGGTGCATTATTCTTTGTCAGAAAAATAGCTTGAGCTTGATTTATCTGGACTGCTGATTGCTTTTAATTTACTGAAAAATCCTAATCTGTTTGTCCAAATTTAGAAGGATTCCATCTTGAGCTCCTCCTCTTTCCACAGACATTCAGCATCTACAAACTCTTTTATTTTCTTTTTTTTTCCATAAGGGGAACAGCTTCAAGATTCAAGCAACACTTGCAGAGATTATGAGAGACAGGAAGTTATGAGTAAATTGATTTCACCATTGGGGAAAAAAGGGTTTTTTCCAGAGTAATAATTATAATGCAGGCTAACACTATTCAGCATTAGCACATTAAAGTATGGCCTTATTAATTCAAAACATAAAGGCAACAAAATAAGCCATTAAATTTAAAATATAATACATATATAATGAGAAAAATGTGTGAAAGCTTTATTCAAATGAAAATGCAGAAGTGGTTGAACTAGTGAGGTATCTTTTGTGCTGAGTTACGAGCATATGTAATAGATTTAATTATTAATTTCTCCATTGTTCTATGCACACAGACGGGGTTCAAGGCACAGTCATTCTCTAGCTTTTCAGAGATCTAATTTGTATAATTATTGCCTGAATAAAGAATTGCTGCAATTCCTTGCTTGCTTGCTCGCTCTCTCTTTTTCCTTTCCAAAATAGTATTTCAGCGCTGCATTCCGAAAGAGGAATACCCACCATTCCTTTGACATCAGCTGATTGCCTGCAATGATGGAGCAAGCTACTGATGATGACGCTTCTCTTTCAGGCCTTTTTGTCTCAATGAATGATTGTGCATCCTTTTAATTTTATTGAACAAATTGCATTTGTCAGGGTCTATATTTGTAAATAAATAACTGGAGACAAACGGATGTGTCTTTCTGCTGTTCAAGGTCTCTGGTTCTATTTATGGAAGCCAGATGAACATGAAACAAAAGAGAAACTTCCTTCTAAAAGCAATTATCATTCTGCATTCCCTGTATAATTATATTGCAGGAAAGTTTTAAAAACTGCAGAAACGGGATTGAATGCTTAAAATCATGTTGGCTGAATTGCTATGAAAGGGCTGAGCAGGTTGTATTGCATCATACCGGCTGTGTACATCTCCAGTGGCAGCTCTGTTACAAGTCTGTACCTGATAATACGTGTGTGTTTAGTGTTAGGCAGGAATTTGAAATGCAAGAGTGTTTACATATCGGGTTGCAGGGAAGTGCTGGCTTATCTCCTGATCTAAGCATGTTACTATGAATCCACAGCCACATTCCATAAGTTGTCCTCAGGCTTTCTGAAAACTGGTGCCCCATCCTGTATGTGTATAGCATTACGCATGCAGTGAAACTACTGAATATAGTGAAGTTCTGTGTGTGCTTAAGTGTCTGTGGAGAACCAGGGCTTCTACCCCTACCACACGCAACTGACACTTGGTTCTCTTGATGAAACTGAAATGAGCTCAGCTATGGTTGGAGGGAGATGAAGCATACCCTGCAGAGTGTGATTTTTTTTTTACCATCCTTTGAACTATTTTTGGAGTATGCTATATGTAGTAATTCCCATAATTTTTTACGTTGTGATACAAATCCATTTTCTCCAGAAATATTTCATTTTTAAAACAACTTATCTTCCTAGCTCGAGGAAGCATTTTCACTGGTTCTAAGGAGTATGACACACAAACATACTAAGACTTGGTCAGCATGCTAAGATGAGCGGTTCTGTGTTCCCATTTTTTAACATTTCCTATAATAAAATATTCTTGCAACCTCTTTTTGCATATTTCTGAAGCCTCCTAAGTTTGCAAAAAAATCTCAGTGCTGTAGAAGGAAAACTTTTAGGCTAGAGAATGAACTTTTCTGTGTCCCATTAGAAGTTGTGCTCTTTTCTAAGGTATAGACTTTTTTTAAAAATCACCATTTCCATTTTCTTGCTTATTTTCCTCAGGAAAATTTTGGGAGTCTGCCAACATAATAACTTAATTAGGGGCATTCTAAAGCCAGGCCTACATTGCCACCGAAGCAGGAGTGTATGCTCATTGGGAACTGTGGAAAGACAGCTACTTTGGGAAGGAGGAAGAGAAGCCTGTTCAGACTCACAGATTCATAGAAGTTTAGGGCTGGAAGGGACCTTGAGAAATCATCAGGTCCAGCCCCCTGGCTCTGGGCAGGAAAGACTGCTGGGGTTAAATAACTCCAGCACGGTGTGCGTTCAGTTTCCTTTTAAAGATTTCCAGGGTAGGTGCCTGCACCACCTGCATTGGGCGTCTATTCCAGAGTCTGCTGTGGCTTCACTAATGCCGAGCAGAACAGGAGAATAACTTTCTTAGTTTTGCTTGAGATGCATCGGGTTGACGAATGCCAGCGCGTTGTTTGCTCTGCTAACTGTAGCATCACACTGGTTGCTCATATTCATTTTATGGGCAGTTATGACCCCCGGGGTCCTTTTCAGATGTAGTGCTACCTGGTATACCACCTCCGAGCCTTTAAGTTTTTTGCAGATTTTGCCTCCCTGCATGGAGCACTTTACACTTCTCGGTGTTGAACAGCATCTGGTTCTGGTCCACCCATCTAAGTAATCTGTCCAGATCCACCTGGATCATCAGCTTACCCTGATGCATGGCTGCACTTCCCCACAGCTTAGTGTTATTGGCAGACTTTGCCAGTGTGCTCTTCACCCCCCATATCCAGATCATTGATGAAGATGTTGAAAAGCACTGCTCTAAGTACCGCACCCTGGGAGACCCCACTGGCTACCTTCCAGCTGGCGAACACAGATCCATCTATTAGCACTCCTTGAGTCAGATCCCACAGCCAGTATCCCCCCCATCTGACTGTTGAATTGTTGAGCCCATAGTCCCCTAGTTTTACCTTGAAAGCCTCATGGGACACTAAGTTAAAGGCCTTCCTAAAATCCAAGTAAATGATGTCAACTGCATCTCCCTTATCCAGGCAGTGAGTAACCTGGTCATAGAAGGAGATGAGGTTAGTCAGACATGATCTACTCATTACAAAACCGTGCTGGCTGTCATTCAAAATTTTGCCTTGACTCGTAATTTAAAAGACTCCTAGATCAAGGAAGATAAGTGAATGGCCTCATTTGCTACACAACCAGGCTTTATTCCCTGAGCACCACCCATCCTTTGTAATGAATCACGGAGAGGGTCCTGTAGAAAAATCATTATGCAATCATGTTGTTAAGGATACTCATAATACATATAGTGGCCATGAAAAATCATGGTTGCAAAAGGTAACTTGAACTCCCACATTTCCAGACCTGACTTGGGATTCTAAATCAGTTTTTTTAAATAATTTCTGTACGTAATAATATATGGAAGACAGCTGTATTCTTCATTTAGATTTTTTTTTCTTTCTCTTTCCTGAGCTGCTCCCTTTTTACTTAGCCTCTTCCTGAAGAAACAGTCATATGTAAGTCAACTGAGTTTTTTTAACCTTATCTCTGGCACAAATCCTTGGTGAGTATTAAGATGGCAAAAGTCAATAAGTTCCATGACGCTTCAGAATATTGCGCAAAAACAAATCATAGAATGTGTCCTCTGCACAATTGGGGGCGAGTGTTCATTGGTCACTTCCATTGATTACAACAGAATATTTTCTTTTCTGTGAAACCCATTTTACCTGCCATGTGTTTGCATTTATTTCCTTTCCAGCTTTGTACATTACTCATCTCCTGTCCTGCTGATAGGCTGTAGAGCAAATTGAGAGCATGTTGTTTGGTCCACCAGGCATTTCCTTTTCCATTTCCTAGTCTCCATTTTGCCTTGCTTTCCAAAAGTAGCATGAAGCATTTTGTTTGATGGGATGAAGAATTAAATCCCTACCATGTTCAAGTCAGCTGAATTCAGTGTCACTCTCCAAGTCAGGCACACAAGGACTAAACTGTTCCAAGGCACTTGATATAATAGGTTGAAGTCCTTCCCTTCCTCTGTAAAGGGTACAGGGAACTTGTATTCATACCCAAAGGGTAATAGCCAGAGTGTAGATCTCTTCTTGGATTTTGTTTTGATTCAGACATAATCTTTTCATCTTTTTCCAGAAGTCTCACTGGGGCCAGAGAATTTTTTGTGATCAGCCACCGGCGGAAGTTATAGTAAGTGACTTCCTCTTGTTTAATTTTGAAATTCTGTGCCATGGCAGAAGGTATGTTTTCATATCCAGTTCACCCTTGGAATGGAATATTATTTTAGTTCCCTTACAATAGTTGGGTTTTTAGTAATTTTCCTTTTTTTACCTGAAATAATCTGGGAATTACCAATCAGAATATGATACATGTTCTCAGTCAGTTTCACTGGGGCTTATTTTATTGCATCTGGCAACATTTTCAATAAAAAGGCTCAACCAAAACAAGCTCAGTTGAAACCTGTTAAGTTCCACATGCATGCACTAATTCATAGATGTTAGGGGCTGGACGGGACCTTACAAGATCATCAGGTCTAGATAATTGACCATTTTTTCTCTGGTTCATGAAAAACAAGTTACCTTTCAAACTTCATGTTTTTGTTAAATATCTGGAGATACGCATGTTTAGAAAAGTATACCTTTGTCTCCTGTCTCAAAGAGAGGAGCAATAGCTGACTTGAAACTGCCCCAACTGTGGGTATGCCTCTATTTAGGAACTGAAATGTGGGTGGTATGGATGGGATGGGCTCAGGGAAATTAAGACAAAATCTTTGCTGGGCTCTCTGATACCCATAGGATTTTTGCATGTTTATTCCTGATGAGAGAAAATTTACTATATTCTAATTGCTGCTGAGATGGTGGAAACATAAGCCAAACAAAAACTAACTCAGATGGTGACTCAGCAGTTATAAATGGCTCATACCATGATGAATACATCTGATGAGTGGTCCACTGTTGAATTATCTAAAATATTTTTTGTTGTTACTCCTAGAGGAACAACTGTCAGAAAACTTTTGTATGTGTTTGTGTTGCATATGCATGAGATATTTTAAAATAAATATATGCAGATGCATAACTAGTATGTGCATATAGATATATAGATAATTTTCTGCTACAGTGAGGCTGAGTGACTAGAATCCTATTTAAGGTAAAACATGGATGGAAATGCTAATGGAAATTGCTGAGCTTCTGAGTTTGGAATTGGTAGCTCTGCTTAGACGTGCCTCTTACAAGCCCCAGAATTGTGACCTTTGACTCCCAGTGAAACCCTGAGTCGAAAGGGAACTGCATAGACCAGACTGGCCAACCTCAGATTCAAACGCTGACTTGACTATAGGAGCAAATTTCTGGGACAGTGATGTGGGAGTATTTCAGATTTTGGTACTTCATTATCACTTCGCCTTGGTTAGATATTTATGTCCATCTAGATTCTTTCCCTGGTGGTCAAACAGGCTCCATACAGACAGCCAAATAACTTCTTTTAAAATTATGTCAATTTTCATAAACTACCCTTTATCCAAAGTACATCTTTGATTGATAATCATGGAACTTTTTACAATGTTTAAGGATATTGTAAGGCATTATGTAGAATTATAGGGCCTTTACATAGTGACTATTTGTTTAATAAATTTATTACCGCATTTAGATTCTCTCAAAAGGGAGAAAATTGGCAAGACATTTTAAGTGCGCTGTTAATTTTAAGTGCATTTGTTTATTTTTTTGCACATGCAGTTACCCAATCTATAGGTATAATTGTTGTAATTGCACAAATTAAGTACAAAGTTCATAAATCTTCATTTTCTGATAATCAGGCTTTTACAGAGCTCTCATTGAGCTCAACAGTGAATTCCCTTTTGAGATGAATGGGGGCTGTTAACATTTGTCATAAAGCTGTTGTTTCAGGCTTTCTGCAGGCCTCAAATGTCATTGCTACCTTATACGTGTTATTCATCTTTAGAAAGTTTCCAACTGTGGGCTAAAAATGTAGCTTTTAAAAAGAAAACAAACCAAAGGATGAATTTTGTAGAATCTGAATTTTCAGTGGGACCAGATCTCAAGCAAGCTGAAGCCAGCCCAGAGTCTGGCCTTTGGAAACTTTTGTCCTAACTAGTCCTTATTTGTGTTAGTTTCCTATTAGCCACTTGGCTAACTTTGCTATGGAACATGTGCCTGTACTGGGCCCTGACTGACTGCTGTGCTTGAAGACAGCTGGAACACGAGCACTGGGAAGCCCAAGGAATAACCCTCAAAATTCAATCTACCTCTTCTTCTTGGTAGGGTCTGGCTCACCTTTTTACTTATATATTTGTTACACACATCTTCATTGTTAAATTTTCTTAAAATCAATGCTAGTCATTCAGCTTAAGCCTTTGAGTTTATTACATGTTATTGGGGGAAATGAAATTCATTTGAGCAATAACTGGATTTCAAGCTTCTAAGTGGTGGATATACAAGAGCGAGGTAGTGCTTTTAAACCCAACAATAATTTTACCTCTGGAGAAACTATTTAAAATAACCCAGGATTTTACCACAAGGATAATAACCAGTGGAAATTTCCTGACTTGAATGATCATATTCTGTCATTGCTGTAGTGGGATGTCAGGATGTTCTGAATACATTAAACCACACTTCCCCCCTCTCCCCCCACGGGGTATGTTACATCTTGCTGTTTATTGGTTAAACTTTCTTCTTACATTTTACTTTGCCTCTTGGATTTCTTGGGTACAGGATATTAACTCTTCTTGAAGTATGGACTGAAGAAAGCAAGTGCCAAAACATTTTTGTCAATGGTTTCCAAAAACTATGGAATTTCCTGCCCAGCTACATCAGATCACCCAACAAGTTTGTAATTGCTTAAAAACAGCCTGTTGACTTTCCTCCCAAGTATTTCCTCTAACCAGACTTAGTTTTTCTCTTTTATCCAGTGTTTTGATATGTTTCCCTCATTGTGCACTCTGCTGTATTTTTATGGTCAACGTAATTTTGAGTGGACTGTTTTAGAGAGAGAGTGGGTTCAAGATGGCGATTTGAGAACAGAAGCCGAGAACCAGAAACTTTGAGTTGCGCTCCCAGCTTTGCCACTCAGTCAGGAATCCATATAAAGTGAAAGCTACAATGATGAGCAATTGTTTCTTTTGTGCAGAGAAGGAAGCAGACGATCAGACATGGCCTTCCTTTTGCACACTCATCCTGACTGAAGCTGTTTTTCCAGGTGGGTTAGTGTGGGTTGGTGGGTCCTTATGTTTGTGATTCTGACATTCGATAGATTAAGTTGTCTAATGGGGACTTTAGGTTTTCACCTTGAGAGGTATTTGGACTGACATCTCAATAGTAAATGAAAATAAATTAGCTGAGTATGTCTGTGTGAAATTTTACTGCTGAAAAATTCATTCTATAAAAACATTTATATTGTATTCTTTATTGTCAGCTAATCCTGCCCAAACTCATTAAATGGCAGTGTGTGGGTTACTTGCTGTCAGTGAAATTATCAAAGGCATTTTTCAGCTGGTGCACGGGGAAAGCATATGCTTCAATGCCAACTAAAACAATAATGAGGAAATGTTATGATCAGACTTGACCAAATGACCTTTCCCATTTTAGATTAGTTCTTAATTTCAGCACAAGGGTCATCCTGTGAGAATACTTACAATAAGTCACTGCTCACCACTCACATGAAAAAGAAGTGACTTATTAGAAAACTCACTGTACTCATTGCAGTTAATGAGATGTGGAAAGCTTTGTAATTTGATTTGCTGGACCATATGCTGTAAAGGGATACTGCTGATTTCATTCCTCCACATTTAATTTAAGCAGTATGCAATGGTTTCTTCGTATGGCTACTTATATCATAAAAATTAACTTGAAGTATAAAAAAATACACCATTGTGGGGTTTATTACTCAGGGTGGTTGAGTTTCAAGTGTTTTTCATTGAAACATCTGTAAGTAATGTATAGGTCTAATTTTAAATCCTGGCAAATATTTTCCATTTAACATTTGGTTTTCCTGATGAGCTTGCAGTGGCGGATTTCAGAGCTTGTCTGTAACAGATATGTATTCTCAAGGATAAAAATAATTTAAAATTGAAGATCTCTGTAATTCAATAATGCTCTTCTGACCTATCTTATATTTTAGCGGTTACAAAATTTCAGCAGTGCAGAAATGAGTCTTCTGTCTCTTTTAAACACCAGTGCAATTGGATTCATTATTTCCCTCAAAATAACTGTCACCCTGGCTCTGGCTTTCTTTTCGCCATCTGTTTGTGGAATGGCTGTGGCAAACCCCGATTCCAAATCTCACTTCAGAAGTAATAGCCTGATCAGTAGTTGGTTTGCACGTCATCTTGTGCTGTGCCGTGTAAACTGACTAGACGGAAACAAACTGGATATATGAGGTGGGTCTGGGGGAAAGAAGGGGGAGTATCAGGGATATGAAATATTAAAGTATCAAGGTA